>NW_019243412.1:0-1599 GCF_002742605.1 Olea europaea var. sylvestris | reverse complement strand
ACAAGTTATTCATAACTCATCGATCTCGACTTTTACATCAATAAAACATTATATTAGCTTAAAAGACACAAGCCCTTAATTTCTATGACGTTTTCTTGATAAACTTATCGTCTTCTTAGAATCTATCTTCGTCAAAAGATAAATTTATATTAGTCCTCCCTCTCTACATTATCAACGTACACTTTCAGAATGACAAGATTTTTTCTACTGACATTTGTATATAGAAATCTGTCCGTGCCCTGAGGTGGCCAATCAGCTACAAAGAAAGGCACTATTAGGGCTGCTCTTGCATTATATCATTATACCTTTAATACATCCTGCAAAATCCGATTGCCCAGACGGATCGAAAATTGTTCTTTGAGCTTGTTGACTTCGATACCACACAAGTCCTGAGGTGGGTTCTATTTTAAAATTTTAACTTCAATGAAAGTATTTCTCAAGTCATTATACTCTTTGAGCATCTTTAAGAGATTTTCTATTTTTAAAGAACATATGCAATATAGAGAACATTTATAAATTTATAGAGTAAGAATTTTTAAATACTCCAACAGACTCTTTATATTTAACATTGATCTTGCTACTTCCAAAAAATATTTATTGTTTTTCTTAGATTATATTTTCACTTGTTTCCCTTCAAATTATATATTATTTTCCTTCAATAAAAATTGAAATTCTTTGAACGCATTTAATCATAGAAAAGGGTTCGGCTCACTCTCTATTTTAAGATGTTAATTTAAAGAGTTTATTAAGGTAGAGAGTACATTATGTTTAAAGATGCTCTTACCATTTAAGATGAAACTCCAAAAATTGAGAACTTGCTTAATTTGTACACGTATCCTGTTTCACCTATCCCACTGCCCCCGCACTTGGATTTATTATTCATTAGTGGAATCATAAAGGTTGAATTGAATCATTCACATAGTCTGCTATTGCTCTGCTATAAATATGGCCTTTTCGTTCAAGGTATTTCATTCCTCCTCGTCCACTCTATTAATTCATAATTTTGTATTAATACGTTAAGAATTGGAATTGTCTGAAATATGGCTTGTTATAGCCTCTTTCTTTCTTTGATATTGCTTTCGGCTGCAGTTTGTCATGGCCAAGATGCTTTTGTCCGCTCCAGAGCAACCTATTACGGCAGCCCAAAATGCCTAGCAACCTCAAGTATGTCTTATTTACGATACCTTTAATGCACGTTAGGTACTCAATGGTACTCGACTGTCATTACCAAAATTTTACTTTACATTTACCAAATATTCCACTGATGCATTAGATAGTAATACTGTACTTTGTATTATTTTTGTGAGAGCATAGCTAATTCAAAAAGTTTTTGTCATAATTTTACTAGCTGGAGCTTGTGGGTTTGGTGAATATGGGGCGTTTGTCAACAATGGTGAAGTCACTGGAGTCTCTAGACTTTACAGGAATGGAACTGGTTGCGGTGCTTGCTATCAGGTACGCCATCTTTTTGACAATGGACAAAAAAGCTATAACTAAATTTTATTTATTTATTTTCAGCTTATGCTTATTTTCTCTTCTAAGCTGATGCTTCAATGACTAAATGAATTAGGTAAGGTGCAGAATCCCAACACACTGCAG
>NW_019243411.1:0-1599 GCF_002742605.1 Olea europaea var. sylvestris | reverse complement strand
GTTGGTCAGTTTAAATTTAAAATAGTTTTTGCATCCAATTGACACATAACAACAATGCAAGTGTCAAACAACGTGTCAAAAATTAGCGTACAAATCGCAAAGTTCAATCAGTAAGAACCTTGCTAAATGTACACTATGGTGTAGACTTTAGTTTACACTTTACCCCGTGACATTAGCCTATTGGATATTTTAAATTTCTAACAGCTTTTCCATCCAATTGATTCTTGACAACAATACAAGTGTCAAACAACGTGTCAAAAATCAGTGTACAAATGGGAAAGTTCAATTGGTAAGAACCTTTCTACATGTACACTATGGTGTTGACTTTAGTTTACACTTTGCCACATGACATTGACCTGTTGGACAGTTTAAAATTTAAACAGTGTTTCCATCCAATTGACACTTGACAACAATGCAAGTGTCAAACAACGTGTCAAAAATCAGTGTACAACTAGCAAAGTTTAATCGGTAAGGACCTTGCCACACAAACATTATGGTGTACACTTTAGTTTACACTTAGCCACGAGACATTACCCTGTTGGACAACTTAAATTTCAAGTAGTTTTTCCATCCAATTGACACTTGACAACAATGCAGGTGTCAAAAAACTTGTCAAAAATCAGTGTACAGTTAGCAAAGTTCAATCAGTAAGGACCTTGCTACACGTACACTATGGTGTGCACTTTAGTTTACACTTTTTCTCATGGTATTACCTTGTTGGACAGTTTAAATTTCAAATAGTTTTCTCATCCAATTGACACTTGACAATGACACAAGTGTCGAACAACGTGTCAAAAATCACTATACAAATAATAAAGTTCAATCGGTAAGGACCCTTCTACATGTATACAATGGTGTGCACTTTAGTTTAAACTTTGCCACATGACATTACCCTGCTGGATAATTTAAATTTCAAACAATTTTCCCACCAAATTGGCACTTAACAACAATGCAAGTGTCATACAACGTGTCAAAAATTAGTGTACAGTTAGCAAATTTCAATCGGTTAGGACCTTGCTACACGTACACTATGGTGTACACTTTAGTTTACAGTTTGCCTCGTGACATTACCCTATTCGACAGTTTAAATTTCAAACAGTTTTCCCATCCAATTGAAACTTGACAACAATGCAAGTGTCAAACAACGGGTCAAAAATCAGTGTACAACTAGCGTAGTTCAATCGATAGGGGCCTTGCCGCTTGAACTCTATGGTATACACTTTAGTTTACACTTTGCCACGTGACATTACCCTGTTGGACAGCTTAAATTGAAAACAGTTTTCTTATCGAATTGACACTTGATAAAAACGCAAGTGTCAAACATTGTTTTGAAAATCAGTGTACGAATAGCAAATTTCAACCGGTAAGGACCTTGCTACATGCACACAATGGTGTACACTTTTGTTTATACTTTGTCTCGTGACATTACCCTGCTGGACAGTTTAAATTTCAAATAGTTTTTCCATCCAATTGACACTTGACAACAACACAAGTGTCGAACAACGTGTCAAAAATTACTATACAAATAATAAGGTTCAATCGGTAAGGACCTTGCTACACGTACACTATGGTGTGCACTTTAGTTTACACTTTGCCTCG
>NW_019243410.1:0-1599 GCF_002742605.1 Olea europaea var. sylvestris | reverse complement strand
TTCAGTCAGTAAGAACTTTGCTACATGTACACTATAGTGTACACTTTAGTTTACACATTGCCATGAGACATTACCCTGTTGGAATGTTTAAATTTTAAACAGTTTTCCCATCCAATTGACACTTGACAACAATCGAAATGTCAAACAACATGCCGAAAATCAGTGTACAAATAGTAGAGTTCAATTGGTAAGAACCTTGCTACATGTAAACTATCATGCACATTTTAGTTTACACTTTACCACGTGACATATCCATGTTGGCCAGTTTAAATTTCAAACAGTTTTCCCATCCATTTGACACTTGACAACAATGCAAGTGTTAAACAACGTGTCAAAAATCAGTGTACAAATATCAAAGTTCAATCGTTAAAAACCTTAATACATGTACAATATGATGTACACTTTAGTTTACACTTTGCCACGTGACATTGCCTTGTTGGACAGTTTAAATTTCAAATAGTTTTCCCATCAAATTGACACTTGCCAACAATGCAAGTGTCGAACAACGTGTCAAAAATTAGTGTACAAATAGCAAAGTTCAATCGGTCAGGACCTTGCCACATGTACACTATGGTGTGCACTTTAGTTTACACTTTGCCACGTGACGTTACCTGGTTGGACAGTTTAAATTTCAAACAATTTTCCCATCCAATTGATACTTGACAACAATGCAAGTGTCAAACAACGTGTCAAAAATCAGTTTACAAATAGCAAAATTCAATCGGTGAGGACCTTGCTCCATGTACAATATGGTGTACATTTTGCCACGTGACATTACCCTATTGGACAGTTTAAATTTCAAACAGTATTCCCATCCGATTGACACTCGACAACAATGTAAGTGTTAAACAATGTGTCAAAAATTAGTATACAAATAGCAAAGTTCGCTCTGTAAGAACCTTGTCTGTAGCGACCGGAAAAAAAACGTGCTTTGTTCGTTTCAAATAAAATTTTCTTATAGGACTCAAATATAATTGGGGTTATATTATTTTGTCGCTACGACACTTCCTAATAGTCCAAATTAAATTTTGGTCACGAAAGTAAAATTTCACGTACTTGATTTTCTTAAATTTTACAAGGTGTTAAAATCGCTTTTAACCGACAAAATTTTATGTTAATTTGGCTACATTATTTTTCTTACGACACACTTTATTTTAATACTACCATTTTTATTTCCATTATGTAAACTATTTTTTTTTATTTGGACAAATTACTTGCATGTTTCATCATCCATCATTTATTCTCCAACTTATCATTCTAATAAACTTCCATTTTTGTCAATGCCAAAACCGTCCTCGATCATTCATTTGAAAATAAAATTTCAACTCCAATTTTTATCCATTACCCCCACTTTATTATCCATTGTAACCTCCAATTCTAACCAACCCTATCTTAGCATATTAATCTCCATTTTGTTAACTGCCAACAATTATCATTTTAACTCCCCACTAACCATGTTTTTTTTTATTTTATTTCCCCACATCAGTTATTCCCGGCCACATCATTTGAAAAAAAGAACTTTATATTTGAAAAGTAACCGTCCATCATTAAAAAAAAAAATCCACCAATTATCTTCATTTGGCATTTCAAATCTTATCT
>NW_019243409.1:0-1599 GCF_002742605.1 Olea europaea var. sylvestris | reverse complement strand
GTGATATGAGTAACAAACCGCTAGATCACTTACATATGCATAATGTGCAAGTTTCTTCAATCTACTCTTTGTGTTTCTTAGTAGTGTTTTCTACCATTTTCGATTTTATCTCATGATTTATCCGTGAAATTTATTTGTATATTTAACTTGACATAGTATCAAGTTTTTACACCGTTCCATGAGGAAACTAACGTCAACATAAAATTCCTCGAGACTTTTTAACTGGGTAGCTGGCTTCCATTGCAATGCCGCATATCCCATCTTTATCAGCAGAATCACGCTTCATTTTGATATAACCTGCTTCACCCCAATGAGCGCCCCATGAATTCTTCACAAGCCAGTACTTCTCACCATTTGCTTCGCCATAGCCAACAGCCGCTACGCCATGATTGAGATTTTTCCCACAATACCCAGAGAAGATCCCGCTAGAGTACAGTTGAAAGTCATACCCACTAGCATCAATGGCAACAGAGACTGGTTGTTTTGCCACTGCAGCAAGTAGAGCTTCCTCGCTACCGGCAGGTATAGCTTTATAGCTACTTATTTTTGCTGCCCTTTTTTTTTCTTCGATGGTGTTACATCTGTCATTTTTCCCTTCATATGGATAATCTTTTTCTGTTGTTATGCCACCAATTTTCTCGATGAAAGCAAATGCTTTTTCCATAGATCCACCTTGACAACCTTGGTTATATTTGTTGTAATCACAGTCAATGAGTTCTTGTTCCGACAAAGACACCAATTTGCCAGTCTTGATCTTGTTGATGCCTTCGACTGCTGCTATTGTGGAAAACGCCCAACAACTGCCTGCAATGGGAGATATACACGGTAACTAATATAATATTCAAATCTGAATACACTCTTTGAAGAGAATATATCATGTGATTTCACTGTCATGATTGTTTTGTTCTTATATTTGAATGCTAAAAGTTGAGTTAAAAATAATTGAGATCAAAATATGTCTCGACAGTTTTTACTGTGCAATAACTGTGAAAACAGAGAAGTATGTACCACAATTGCCCTGATTTTTCACAGGAGTCACTGCACCTCTCTTTCTCCAGTCCATGCTTGGTGGTGCTAGAGAATTATCAAATGTAAAATTATATCCTCCCTTGTGCAAAAATCTTGGGCTCTTATAACCCAAGTAGGCAGATCTGAATTCTAGGTTTGTCATATCTGCAAATTCATTGTCTCTCAGTTTGTATGAGAGATTCTGAGAATTTATATATTCAATCAATTGAAGATTGGATTGGTAAATCCCGAAGCGAAAATTCCATTCTTCTCTGCTACCATATCTTCGTCCATGACGTTTCATCCATTGCCTGTACCTCTTCTCCATTGGGTCTGTGACATTATTTTGTTTGTGGGTTTCAGAACATGCATCTGAAGACAGGCAGAGAAAATACAGCAGCACAATAACGAGGTAAAAAAATTGCAATATAGTTAGAGTTTTCATTCTTAAGCTAGAATAAACAAGTCGAATGAGTTTATGATATTCGCATCTTATTGACATAATAATACAAATGCCTGCTCCTTCAGTATGCTAAACTGATTGGTAATTCAGTTGGGTTCATGTTTTTGTTCTTGTCTTCACACTTTCTT
>NW_019243408.1:0-1600 GCF_002742605.1 Olea europaea var. sylvestris | reverse complement strand
CCTTCTTTATGGGAATGTGAGCAGATAAAAGTATAATCAAAATATGTTGAACGATTAAGGATAACAAGGTCAGAGCGAAATACATTCAAATAAAATCCTTTATTATCAAACGTTCATTACAAAGATGCGAAAATACAAATAATGAATGCGCTACAAGTTACAATCAAAAGTAAGCTAATCTTCCGATTGATCGCTGAGTAAGAGAGTGGACTAGCCTCACACCGCCTTCCTAAATGCATCGCTGCGATGGTGGGATCGCCGAGTAAGAGGGTGGACTGGCCTCACCACATTCCTAAATACATCGCTGCAATGGCGGGCAAAGAGGCTGAGAAGCATTCTCAGCAAGCAAACTGAGAAGCACTCTCAGCAAGCAATGTGGCCCGCAAGCATCCCAAAAATTGCCTTCTATCATCGACTCCTTGTAAAGGACAAAGAGACGATGAGAAGAACTTCGATGGTAAAAACTTTGCTGCTAGTCAAAAAATATTTCCTATACCTCCCACACCAAAGGTGACATCAAGGCAAATAGTAAAATGAAAGGACTAAACAATCCATTTTTATAGAAAGACGAAGGTTTCGGATCGGATTGATTGTCAGAGTGCCAAACAATGGTAGCAAATTGGTTTCGAAGAAGAAAATGAAGATAAAGATGGAAGATGAAAAATGCGAACCATCCGTGCATTTATAGGGGGGTGGAGATGAAGAGACAAAATATGAGCAGCCACATTCTGCCTAGTAAATGGAATTAAATAACCCAAAGTCTTGGGAAAAGTAGTGAAAATATCAAAAGAAAATTGGCAAGATTTTTAGCACAAAGCAGTTAAATGTTTGAAGAATTGACGACTAAAAAACAAATGTGAAATAAATGTACAAGAAGTTAATATATATGTTCATTAATGATGAACAAGGTTACAAAAGGACAATCAAATTAGAAAAGAAAAAGGCATCATATGTCTTAATTACAGTCCACCCCACACTAAACGAATTCGTTCCCTAAGTTTTTCCCAATCCTCATTCTGCCGAGAGGAAGTGATGTTCAATTCGACCACGACATCATCATCAACTTCCAACTTCTTGTACTGCTCAACCAAGGACTTAGTTCGCTCAATTCCCTGGGAGGCGTTGCGCTTTTTAGCAGCCATTCTCGCCTTGCAGTCGTCCATTTTGGCTTGAAGTTCCTTCATCTGAGCAGCCAAATTAACCATCAAAGAGTCTTCAACCATGACTTCGGAAGAGATTTCTTTCAACTCGTCCTCAACTTTGTTGATCTCCATACGCAAAGACTCTTTCTCAGATACGGCTCGAAGATATTGAGTACTTTTGACCTTTAGTTCAGCATTCTTGGCCAGCAAAGAAAGGACTTCGGAGTGGATAACCTTCAACGTCGCTTTAAAATCAGCAGAAAGATTGAGCGACAAAAGCGTCAGTGCTTGCTCCAACTTCGCATTCAAATGCCCAAGTTTATCCTTATGTCTGGCAGTACTAGCCCTTCCAATGTCCATATCCATGAAGGACAAGTACTCAAATATCGACTGCTTGAGGAACTTCAAATCTTCCTCTGAAGAAGCAGCATGACGATCAGAAGGAGCAGGGCTAGACG
>NW_019243407.1:0-1600 GCF_002742605.1 Olea europaea var. sylvestris | reverse complement strand
TTTCCGATAAACTAGTCAAATTTTATCCAATTCCGACACAGTCGCGAAAAATGATGAAATTACACCCGTCGCGATTTTTGTTCTCTATCAACCTGTCAAATTTGAGACCATTCCGACACAATCGCGAAAAATGACGAAATTGCCCCCGGTCGCGATTTTTGTTTCCGATCAACCGGTCAAAATTTAGTCAATTCCGACACAGTCGCGAAAAATGACGAAATTACGCCCGGCGCCGATTTTGAACCCGATCAACCTGTCAAATTTGAGACCATTCCGACACAATCGCGAAAAATGACGAAATTGCCCCCGGTCGCGATTTTTGTTTCCGATCAACCGGTCAAAATTTAGTCAATTCCGACACAGTTGCGAAAAATGACGAAATTACACCCGGCGCCGATTTTGAACACGATCAACCTGTCAAATTTGAGACCATTCCGACACAGTCACGAAAAATGACGAAATTGCCCCCGGCCCGATTTTTGTGCCCGACCAACCGGTCAAATTTTAGCCCATTCCGACACCGTCGCGAAAAATGACGCAATTGCCATGGCGCGATTTTTGTTTCCGATCAACCTGTCAAATTTTACCCCATTCCTACACAGTTGAGAAAAATGACGAAATAGCCCCCGGAGCGATTTTTGTTTCCGATCAACAAGTTAAATTTTAGCCAATTCCGACACAGTCGCGAAAAATGACGAAATTACACCCGGCGCGGTTTTTGTCCCCGATCAACCTATCAAATTTGAAACCATTTCGACACAGTCGCGAAAAATGACGAAATTGCCCTCGACATGATTTTTGTTTCCGATCAACCCGTCAAATTTCAGCCCATTCCGAAACAGTCGAGAAAAATGACGAAATTGCCCCTGGCCCGATTTTTGTTCCCGATCAACCTGTCAAATTTGAGACCATTCCGACACTGTCGCGAAAAATGACGAAATTGCCCCCGGCACGATTTTTGTTCCCGATCAACCTGTCAAATTTGACCCCATTCCGACACAGTCGAGAAAAATGACGAAATTTCCCCCGGCACGATTTTTGTTTCCGATCAAACTGCCAAATTTCAGCCAATTCCGACACAATCGAGAAAAATGATGAAATAGCCCCCGGCGCGGTTTTTTGTTTCGGATCAACCGGTCAAAATTTCGACCATTCCGACACAGTCGCGAAAAATGACGAAATTACCCCCGGCCCGATTTTTGTTTCCGACAAACCAGTCAAATTTTAGCCCATTCCGACACAGTCAAGAAAAATGACGAAATTTCCACTAGTGCGATTTTTGTTTCCGATCAACCAGTCAAATTTTAGCCAATTCCGAAACAGTCGCGAAAAATGACGAAATTTCCACTAGTGCGATTTTTGTTTCCGATCAACCAGTCAAATTTTAGCCAATTCCGAAACAGTCGCGAAAAATGACGAAATTACACTCGGTGCTATTTTTGTTCCCGATCAACCTGTCAAAATTTGAGACCAGTCCGACACAGTTGCGAAAAATGACGAAATTACACCCGGCGCGATTTTTGTTCTCGATCAACCTGTCAAATTTGAGACCATTCCGACACAGTCGCGAAAAATGACGAAATTGCCCCCGGCGCGATTT
>NW_019243406.1:0-1600 GCF_002742605.1 Olea europaea var. sylvestris | reverse complement strand
GTGTTTGATAGAAATTATAATCTAGATTTTTATCAAAGTCAAAATCAATAATTAACTTTAACAATGTATTTCATGGGATCCAAAATTTTTCAATCACATATTTCATTAACTTTTATCAAAATATGCCAAAAACCTTCTCCAAATAGAGGCTTATGTTTTATGTAAAATATTATTACCTTTAAACAAGATTAGGTGCCTGTTTGTTATCCTTTTTTTTTTTTTTTCATATTATAATGAGTTCTTATTTATTTATTTTTTTAAACTGTTGGAAGCATGCAACTCACTCACAATGTTAGAAGCCAATAAAAAAAGGGCTAGGCGGTGTTGGAAATCTACTTAACATGCGCGGCAAAAAATTAAATCAGATTTCGATTCCTACCAGGAATCTCTTTATGTTTAGATAGAAATTGTGAAAAATATCTTACCTTCTTCTAGATCTACAAACTCTGTTTTTCTTACGTTCCAACGATCTTGATCTGCCAATCACAACTATCCAATTGTCCAGCCTCCAACGGTGATCCACATAGAGAACAAGATTGTAGGATTAGGGTTTTCTTCTTGTGCTAGGAAGAATGAATTTTCTCTACTAAATTAAAACCCTAATCACATATTTATATAAGCCCAAACGGGCTTGGCCTGACCCGGTCCAATATTTAATTAACACATTAATTAAATCTAATTCGTGAATTAATTAATTCAGGCCTATAATAGCCAATCCAATTAATTAATTTATCCAACGCTTGTTAAACTAATTAATCGACAAATTACAATCTTCTAATTCTATTTTGTGTGCGACCCATCAGGTTTCCGATCACGATACCTAACGACGTGAAATATTATTTTGATCTAATCAAAATTGATAAATTAAAACACCCCTTAAATTTATCACGAATTCACACTCGTCGTCCCAGATTGACATCTAGTAATGTGTCAGGGCAATATATGTGATGAAAAATATCACGTGGTATGACAAAACCAAACTCGTTCGTTTACTATGAAACTATAATCCCTTCATCAATATAATTCGATCAATTACGAGTTATGGAAATGTGTCAATCTCGATTATCGATCATATCTTTCACTCCACTATTAAGTCAATATAAGTCGAAAACTCATTTTCGACTTACGGGTACACCTTGGCCAAGAATTTCGTTATCGATTTAATTGACTGAAATGCAGATCATAATCTCTTACTATCTAAAAGTGACGAATCCTCTATTGGTCATTTACAACCTTTATATGATTATTGACATACCCAAACGATGTCGTATTAGCAGCCCTTAGCAGAGCAAGATCCAACACTGTCAAAGCATGACTGTCCTCATACAAGATACTATAACGACCTCAAGTCAAATGAGCAATCTCACTACCGAACGTTAGAGATTAACCACCGATACTCAGATAGTTATCCATGTAGAATCTCTCAATGGATCTCCAATGTTTGTTCTATAAAAAAACAACCACATGTTCATTTAAGTGTCACCATACTTTAACTTGTGAGATTATGTACTTACTTCACAAGTAAGAAATGTCATACGTGATGGTCTATCCGTAATAACGATATCCGTATCTCGTTATTACTTACTACCACAGACAATTT
>NW_019243405.1:0-1600 GCF_002742605.1 Olea europaea var. sylvestris | reverse complement strand
CTCGTACGTCACGACGAAGTGGTGAGTTCAATCCAAAACGGTCGTTGCATTTCCGAAAAGTACTTATGGGCCCAAAACGGATATCGTGTGCAAAAGTTCGCTCATTTCTTCGTACGCCGACTCTCCGAGCGTTCCAAATATGCAAGTCCTCATTCTTTCTAAAAATGGCTGAAATCCCTCGTATGTCACGATGAAGTCATGAGTTCAATCCAAAACGGTTTCTACATTTCCAAAAAGTACTTATGGGTACAAAACGGACACCGTGTGCAAAAGTTACGCTCAATTCTTCGTACGTCGACCCTCCAAGCGTTCCAAATATGCAAGTGCTCAGTCTTTAAAAAAATGACCAAAATCCCACATATGTCACGACGAAGTGGTGAGTTCGATCCAAAATGGTCGCTACATTTCCAAAAAGTACTTATGGGCCCAAAACGGACACCGTGTGCAAAAGTTACTCTCAATTCTTCGTACGCCGACAATCCGAGCATTCCAAGTTTGAAAGTGCTCATTCTTTCGAAAAATGGCCAAAATCGCTCGTACGTCACGACGAAGTGGTGAGTTCAATCCAAAACGGTCGCTACATATCCAAAAAGTACTTATAGGCCCAAAACGGACGTCGTGTGAAAAAGTTACCCTCAATTCTTCGTACGTCGACTCTCCAAGCATTCCAAATATGCAAGTGCTTATTATTTCGAAAAATGTCCGAAATCCCTCATACGTCACGACGAAGTGGTGAGTTCAATCCAAAACGGTCGCTGCATTTTCAAAAAGTACATATGGGCCCAAAACGGAGACCATGTGCAAAACTTACGCTCAATTCTTCGTACGCCGACTCTCCAAGCGTTCCAAAAATGCAAGTGCTCATTCTTTCTAAAAATGGCTGAAATCTCTCGTACGTCACGATGATGTCGTGAGTACAATCCAAAATGATCGCTACATTTCTGAAAGTACTTATGGGCCCAAAACGGACGCCGTTTTCAAAAGTTACGCTCGATTCTTCTAACGCGGAGAATCCAAGCACTCCAAATATGCAAGTGCTCATTCTTTCGAAAAATGGCCAAAATCCCTCTTACCTCACGACGAAGTGGTGAGTTTAACCCAAAACGATCGCTACATTTCCAAAAAGTACTTATGGGCCCAAAATAAACACCGTGTGCAAAAGTTGAGCTCATTTCTTCGTATGCCGACTATCCAAGCGTTCCATATATGCAAGTGCTCATTCTTTTGAAAAATGGTCGAAATCCCTCATACGTCACGACGAAGTGGTGAGTTCAAACCAAAACCGTCGCTACATTTCCAAAAAGTACTTATGGGCCCAAAACGGACACCGTGTGCAAAAGTTACGCTCAATTCTTCTTACGCCGACAATCCAAGCGTTCCAAATATGCAAGTACTCATTGTTTCGAAAAATGGCCGAAATCCCTCATACGTCATGACGAAGTGGTGAGTTCAATCCAAAATGGTCGCTACATTTCCAAAAAGTACTTATTTTCCCAAAAAGGACAACGCGGGCAAATGTTACGCTCAATTCTTCGTACGCCGACTCTCCAAGCATTCCAAATATGCAAGTGCTTATTCTTTCGAAAAATGTCCGAAATCC
>NW_019243404.1:0-1600 GCF_002742605.1 Olea europaea var. sylvestris | reverse complement strand
TGATAACGTGTTATAAAAGTGAAGAAAATAGAAAGGAACAGAGAGAAGTCAATAGACTTTTGCGTGTTTTATTAAGAACAAAAGCCCTATATTTATAGGACAGAATTCGGGATACAACAGTAATAATTATTAGGACTATCGAGGTATAATTGTCATTTACCTCTTAACCCTAATAAACTTACCTTTTACAACAGATACATAATTTTCATCCAATTTTTATCGTAATTTTAGGAATTCACCAATTTATAATCTCATAATTTTTATCAACACATGAACTTGATTTCAACACACTCTTATATCAATGTTACTTAAAGTTTTGAGGGCACTAGTTTTCTCATTCGAAAATTTAATTACAGAGTTATGATCAAAGTCGAACCTATGATTTTTGGAACATGAGACCAACTTAATAAAATTGACCCAATGGGCCCCATAATTGTAGTATACATTCAAATTTGTTGGGAGCTATACGGATCAAGACTATATGTATATTTTTCCTATGAAAATAAACAAGGCATGTATATAATCATGGTATAATTACATAAATGATTTATTCTTGTCCATAAATTGAAAATGGTCCATATTCTCATTTCCACCCAAAATTTTAATTTGGGGGAAATTAGGCCAAATATCCTCCAAAAATAAAATATTAGATTAATACCCTAAAAATTAATTAGAAATACAAATTCCCGTATTAATTACGCTCCAAACTCCAGAAGCTCAAAAAAAACCCATAAATAATTTTTTCACATTTTTAAATTTTTGTCAATTTTTGTTTAATAGTCTTTCTTTTTATTTTTTTTTTCTTTTTAAAGGATTGAGAGCTAATCATACCACAGGACATGATACATTTCAACGATGATATACCTTAATTCCCTGGAAAGAATGACATGTTAAGCCACTTTTTACACGTTGAACTTCATAAAATTATTGTCAATTTTAGATTATATATGACCATAAGGATACATCAGTTAGTTTTATTGATGTAATTGCATATTAAAGACAATAATGATAGTCTCTTTTTAACAATGTCAACGTAACTTCTTACAAAAAAAGTGACATGACATTTACCCTCCAAGGTTCTAGGGACAAGGGTCTTGGGGGTCCAGGATTTAGTCTAGTGTAAGTTGGGATACCTGGATATAAAAAAAAAAATGTGACATGACATTTACATTTTGACAAATGTTGTTGTATGTCCAATCTATCGTAATGACAATTTCAATGATTTTCTCACTTTTATATACGTTATGATATTGTCTCCATTTGCATCAATAAACAAATACAAAAATTAATTTAAGTATATTCTTATTTGTAAAAGAATGCAAACATAATAGTGTAAGATTTTCAATTTTTTATTTTTTAAGTAAAAGGGTATATCACTTTCAATTTCCAATAAATTAACTTATATGCAAATAACACAAATAAGGTGTTACATCGTATCACTTATAAATGTAAAGCAACGTTTGAATACATATTTGTATATATATTTTCAAAAACAAACATGTCTGCATCTCTTTTACTGATCATAAATAATTTAAATGAGAAAGACTACGAAATTTTTAGAAAAAGGTGATAGAGAATGTTATTTTCAAATTTTAGCTTC
>NW_019243403.1:0-1600 GCF_002742605.1 Olea europaea var. sylvestris | reverse complement strand
GAGAGGGGTCGAGGTGCTGCCCAAACTGAAGTAAGGAAAACTAGAGGAAAAAGTAAGGTGAGGGAAACCACCAACATGGAAGGTAAATTTGACCAAATCATCTCTAATATGGGTGATCGGGTCGAATCTCTTGGAAGTTCCTTCGAGGCGTTGGAGGGACACGTCGTTGGAAAGATAGAAACTCTACAAATTAATGTCCAAGAGGTAATGGACATACAGGCATCATTGGGGGATGATGTCCAAGCAATGAAAGGTGATGTTCGAGCTGTGGTAGCCGGACAAGCCGCGGTGACGGATGATTTTGGTCGTCTCCAAACTAAAGTCATGGATGCCATTTCCACCATGCATGGCCAAGTTAATCAATTGGCTGTGATGATGGAAAGGATGAGCAACGAGCTTAATCAATACAAGCACTCCACTGCCGGTACAAGCGGAGGTGCCGCTTTAAGTATTGTTGCCCCGAGAATTGAATACCCGAAGCCTAAACATTATGATGGGCAACGGGAGGCCAAAGAGGTGGAAAACTTCCTATGGCAAATGGAAGTCTACTTTGAAGGAGTAAATATTGTTGATGAAGCCATGAAAGTTCGAACCGCTTCTATGTATCTCTCGGATATTGCGGCGTTGTGGTGGCGTCGTAAGCATGGTGAAATTGCAAGGGGGTCTTGTAGGGTTGATACTTGGGATGAGTTCAAAAGGGAAATAAAGAGGCAATTCTACCCGGGAGAATGTCGTCTATGAGGCGCGCAAGAAATTGAGGGAATTGAAACATATGGGAACAATTCGTGACTATGTCAAAGAATTCACGACCCTTATGCTTCAAATCCCAACCATGCCGGAGGATGAGTTGCTATTCTATTTTCTAGACGGTTGTGCAACATGGATACGACAAGAGTTGCAACGTCATGATGTCAAAACCGTTGATGAGGCAATTGCAGTAGCCGAATCCTTGACGGAGTTTGAAGAAAGTTTTGAGACCGAAGCTCAAACTATCAAACCCGCCAAAGGAACTTTTGGGGATAACAAGGAAGATACAGGGAGAGCTATACAATGGAGTAAGCCAGATTGGAGGCAAAATCCCAAAGTTGATTACAAACCCGTTAGCGACAAACCAACTACTTGGAGTAAGCAGTATGATGAGAGGAAGAGGAGTAATTTTACACCTCGAGGTTGCTTTATTTGCAAAGGACCACATCGAATGAGGGATTGTCCTAAGTTGGGATCATTGTCATCTATTTCCATTTCGGAGAGCAAACCGGAGGCCATAGATAGCCAAGATGAGGATGAAGTTCGAATGAATTCATTCCAGTTGTTTAATGCTATGAGTGCTGAAACTGTTCCTGTGGAGATGGAAACACAACAACTGTCAAGGATGCAGTTAGCGGAAGTCCTTGAAGATGATAAGGACATGCTCGCGGAGTTGCCGAGGGAACTATTGAAAAAGAAGGAAAGTGAGGAAGCATTGTCAAAGAAGTCCGAAATTGGGTGCACGAAGGTTCAAAGCTTCGACAAGTGTGAGGACACTACAACCGGAGGAGTTGTCCATCTGAGGAACCAAGGCAGAGGTGCTGAGGGTGAAGGTTGGTGTCGAAGGTGGCAT
>NW_019243402.1:0-1600 GCF_002742605.1 Olea europaea var. sylvestris | reverse complement strand
AGTTGTGAGTTCAATCCAAAACGGTCGCTACATTTCCAAAAAGTACTTATGGGCCCTAAACGCACACCGCGTGCAAAAGTTGCACTCAATTCTTCGTCCGCCGAATCTCCAAGCATTCTGAACATGCAAGTTCTAATTCTTTTGAAGAATCGGCAAAATCCCTCGTACGTCATGACGAAGTGGAGAGTTCAATCCAAAACGGTCGCTACATTTCCAAAAAGTACTTATGGGCCCAAAACGGACACCGCATGCAAAAGTTGCGCTCAATTCTTCGTCCGTCGACTCTCCAAGCATTCTAAATATGCAAGTGCTAATTCTTTTGGAAAATCGAAAAAATCCCTTGTACGTTACGATGAAGTGATGAGTTCAATCCAAAACGGTCGCTACATTTTCAAAAAGTTCTTATGGGCCCAAAACGGACACCGTGCCCAAAAGTTAAGCTCAATTCTTCGTCTGCCGACTCTCCAACCGTTCTAAATATGCAAGTGTTTATTCTTTCAAAAAATGGACAAAATCCCTCATACGTCACGACGAAGTGGTGAGATCAATCCAATACGGTCGTTGCATTTCCAAAAAGTTCTTATGGGCCCAAAACGGACACCGTGTGCAAAAGTTAAGCTCAATTCTTCGTCCCCCGACTCTCCAAGCGTTCTCATATATACAAGCGCTCATTCTTTCGAAAAATGGCCAAAATCACTCTCACGTCACGACGATGTGGGGAGCTCAATCCAAAACGGCCGCTACATTTCCAAAAAGTTCTTATGTGCCCAAAACGGACACCGTGTGCAAAAGATACAATCAATTCTTCGTCCGCCGACTCTCCAAGCGTTCTCAATATACAAGTGCTTATTCTTTCGAAAAATGGCCAAAATCCCTCGTACGTCACGATGAAGTGGTGAGTTCGATCCAAAACGGTCGCTACATTTCCAAAAGTACTTATGGGCCCAAAACGGACACCGTGTACAAAAGTTACGCTCAATTCTTCGTCCGCCGACTCTCCAAGCATTCTAAATATGCAAGTGCTTATTCTTTTGGAAAATGGCCAAAATCCCTCGTACGTCACGATGAAGTGGTGAGTTCGATCCAAAACGGTCGCTACATTTCCAAAAGTACTTATGGGCCCAAAACGGACACCGTGTACAAAAGTTACGCTCAATTCTTCGTCCGCCGACTCTCCAAGCATTCTAAATATGCAAGTGCTTATTCTTTTGGAAAATGGCCAAAATCCCTCGTACGTCACGATGAAGTGGTGAGTTCGATCCAAAACGGTCGCTACATTTCCAAAAGTACTTATGGGCCCAAAACGGACACCGTGTACAAAAGTTACGCTCAATTCTTCGTCCGCCGACTCTCCAAGCATTCTAAATATGCAAGTGCTTATTCTTTCAAAAAATGGCCACAATCCCTCGTACGTCACGACGAAGTGGTGAGTTCAATCCGAAACGGTCGCTACATTTCCAAAAAGTTCTTATGGGCCCAAAACGGACACCGTATGCAAAAGTTACGCTCAATCCTTTGTCCGCCGACTCTCCAACCGTTCTAAATATGCAAGTGCTTATTCTTTTGGAAAATGGCCAAAATCCCTCGTACGTCATTACGA
>NW_019243401.1:0-1600 GCF_002742605.1 Olea europaea var. sylvestris | reverse complement strand
CAACAATTTATTCTCCTCTTCCATTGTCATGTCATTTGCAATGATTACTGGAAGTGTTGTAGATTCTCCCAAATATGCATAATAGAGATGTGAAGGCAAGGGCTTTAGTTCAAGAGTAGGTGTCTTTTTACTGAAGGTACTGTGGGTGAAGGGTTGTCACCAAGAGATTCATACTGCCAATGTCTTCTTCCTATTGGCTGCTAAGCCAAGTTGACAACACATTCAGTTTTTCTGCACTTGTTGCTCTCGATTGTGCAATTTCTGCTTCACAAAGAATTATTTGATGCTCTATCTCAAATGTATCTACCATAAGTTCTTCAAGAACATCTACTTGACAACAAGTGTCTGAAGTCAGTGGATGTTTCATCGCCTTGAACATGTTGAATATTACTTGCTCATTGTCCACCCGAAGAATCATCTTTCCATTGTAAACATCAATCAACGCTCTTCCGGTAGCCAAGAAAGGTCTTCCCAAGATTAGAGGGATGTTTGAATCCTCCTCCATGTCCAAAATGATGAAATTAGTCGGAAAAATAAATTTATCAACTTTGACTAGCACATCTTCAATGATCCCCTTCGGTCGTTTGATCGATCTGTCAGCCAATTGCAAAGAGATGGTTGTAGGTTTTGCTTCTCCTAATCCAAGAGACATGTAAACAGAGAGGGACATCAAATTAACACTGGTACCTAAATTACATAAAGAATGCTCAAAATAGTTAGAATCAATTGTGCAAGGTATCGTAAAACTCCCTAGGTCATTTAGTTTTGGAGGTAGCTTTTTCAATAGAATTGCACTGTATTCCTCGTTTAGGCGGACAGTCTCATGTTTTTCCAGCTCCCTTTTGTTAGACAAGATCTCCTTCAAGAATTTGGCATGACTGGGCATTTGGGCTATTACATCTGCAAACGGAATATTGATGTGCAGATTCTTGAAAATCTCCACAAACTTGGCAAACTACTTGTCCAACTTCTTTCTCTGTAACCTTTAATGGAAGGGAATTGTTGGTACATAGGATTTCAAGGGGCAGGGTGCTCTCAATGTGGGTCTTTCTTTCCCTTTATCCTCCTCGTTAGTTGGTTGTTCAGACTCTACTTCTGTCCCAACCTCTTCATCCATTACTTCTTTGTCTTTTCTGTCTGGTCTCTTCACATGTATCTCTAAAAGTTGCATTCCACTTTTAGTTGTAATAGCTTGCACTTGCTCTTTTTGGATTGACCATTGTGTTGCCTGGCAATGTCCCTCGTGGTCGTTCTGCAAGCTATTGAGCTATCTGTCCAATTTAAGTTTTCGGCTTCTTAATGGATGGTTGCTGATTCTGAAAGTTATTGTCAATCTGTTGGAACACCTTGTTTGTCTTCTGCATATATTGGTCGAACATCTCCCCCAAACTTGGTTTTTTTCTCTAGCTGGTTATTTTTTGAACTGCTCTCTTGCTGATTATCCGACCATCTGAAGTTTGGGTGTTGCCTCCATCCTGAGTTATATGTTTGTGAAAAGGGATTAAAATTTCGAGAGCCATTTTGAATGAAGTTGACTTGTTCATCCGAAAATCTCATAGATGTGCAATTTTCTGTTAGGTGATTTGCTCCGCAGTGTTCG
>NW_019243400.1:0-1600 GCF_002742605.1 Olea europaea var. sylvestris | reverse complement strand
TTCTCCTTTCTCTCCCCCGTGAATTTTTGCTTCTTCTCCGGTTTCTCCCCCCCATTCTCTCTGGTTCTCCCCTCTTTCTTGCTTCTTCTTTCTATTTTTTTATTCGTCCGGCATCACATATTATGTAAATTTAAGCTGTTTTTCTTCTTGTGTTTTCAGGTCTACATTTGTTGAAAAATTTTTAATCTGGAAAGTATTTCCTATCTGTTGCCTGAGGTGGATTCTTCACTTTGCTGTGTTCAAATGTGTCCCTGATAACACTTCTCAAGTGAAATCTTATGATACTAGTGGTCTCTCAGACGCAGTACAGCGTCTTGTGGCAATATGGTCCAAACGCGAGTTTGTGCAATCAGCCCCAACTGAGCAACAAACCTGTATCCTTTTCATTCATTTATCTATTCTTAACAAACATGTGATCTCTCTTGGTATACGATATCTATGATAGTAACCAAAAAGAGTTAGATTATTTTGGAGTCTCTGGCTGCATACCTTGCATGTTTCTTGTTCAATTTTAATTTTGGAAACTGTGGTTCAGAGAATCAATCACAACTTTTCTCATACAGAGAGCTATTATATTATCTATATTTTATAATGCATATTGTTTTTCATCAACTGCTTCATTTTCTTGTTACAAAAAACAAAGGGCTTTGGATGTATTCAGTTCTATTCCTGCATTCCTTCTTATATTTTTGCCCATGGATCCTTAATTTAGTGTTCAGACGTAACTGCTGCTTTAGGGCTTTGTTTGGAGAAGATGGCAAAAGAAGATCTAGGTGCAACAAAGGGTGCACTGCACTTGATCCTTCAAGGAGTTAGTTGTATGATTTGATGCTTTTGCTCTTCATTGTAATTTTATTTTCAAGTTACTGGATAGTGTTAGTGATCATACTTCATTTCTAATTGCCAACAGGTAGGCTGGAGAGCCCTATTTATTTGGTGCGCAAAATGGCAAGCAGTATTGCTTGTGTTTTTTCTAAGATCATTGACCCTCAAAATCCTCTGTATCTTGATGATAGTTGCCAGGTAGAGACGATTGACTGGGAGTTTGGGATAGCAAACTCTAGCAAAGGTTCTCTTGCAACAAAGATGCATTACGCGGATGAAAAGGCTAATAAAAATGAGAGTCCTACCATGCTATGTGGAAAGGAGATTAGCGAGACAGATGGTGATGGAAATGATAATATGATGAAGTCTAGAAAGAAGAAGCCATCTATACTTAAATTAATGGATCCGGATGAAGTTATTGATCCAGCAACACTAAATAATGAATCGGTCACTGATGAAGATGACAGTGACTATGAAAGTGAAGATTCTGAGACTTCAAGTGGACCTTCCTTGCAGCCTTATGACTTAACAGATGATGACTCAGATTTGAAAAGAAAGTTCTCACAATTGGTTGATGTGGTTGGAGCACTAAGAAAATCAGATGATGCTGAGGGCGTAAGTTGTTTGAGATTATTTACCTTTTTTATATGTTTTTACATAAATATCTTCACAGCATTTTGTGATGATACCAATAAAATTATTCAGGTGAGCTCTCATACAAAAAAATAAAAAATTCCCTCTGATATAATTTTTTTTTTTTTTTTTTTTTTTTTCC
>NW_019243399.1:0-1600 GCF_002742605.1 Olea europaea var. sylvestris | reverse complement strand
AGTTTGTATTTATGATGTGCATATGCACACTATCAAAAATCGTATAACTAATAACGGCGTTCGTATACGGCGTACATTACACGCCGTAAAAAGTGGACACCTTTTACGGCATTGCTTTATACGGCGTGCCGCCGCACGCCGTAAAGGTGTATTACATGCAGTAAAAAGTGCTTTTTGTTGTAGTGATCTTTCCCAACTTTGATAAAAAAAAATATATTTTTTCTATTTGTATAGTCAAAATGGATGTACCTACTACATATTGCAATAATCTATATTGGAATATGCATTACCAGAAGAAATGGCCGAATGGTTAACGCCATTGCATTGGAACTGCTGTTTAGGTTTTTGTTTACCTAGGGTTTGAATCCCTTTCTTTCCATACCGTCACTTAATAGAATGAGTGTGAACAAATGTTGATAATAGATTGACTGTTGTATTACTGTGTTGTGTGTGGTTGTATTTCCAGATTTTCTTGGGATTTGTTGGTAATAATTTTGGAGCTATCTATTAGACGTTCTTTGGTGCATTGCCTCGAGAACTTTAGTTACCGGGTTCCTCTCGTATAGGACTGGGCAAAAACCCTTGAACCGAATCAACCGAGCAGTTCTTCTTAAGTTAATACCCGAACGAGTATCTAAATCGAGAACCAACGGGTTCGATTTGATTCTCGATTATAGATCAAGAATCGAAGAACCGAATCTTCCTAATTGGCTTATTTTATTTTGTCTAAATAAATTTGCTAATTAATTAATTTAGTTCAAACAAAAAAATATGATTTTCCTATTTCTAATTTTCAATCCAAACCCAATTTAATCAAATTAACCTAAATTTTACCCAAATTTGTTATTCTACCGTAGTGCAATTTCTACCATTTTAAAAATCGAGTTGAAGCTTGATAGAGCCTCTTTTAATTATTGTGAACTAACTAATTTTCTCTTTATATGATTTTAACAATCAAATTTATGAAGAACTTAGCAAAGAAAACGTAAAAGACAAATAAGATTGGACTATGTTATTTTATAAGAGCTAATATTGAACATGTCATTAATTGATTTAATGTAACTTTTTAAATATTAAAAAAATTAATTATAGTACAGAACTTGAGCATCAAATGGAATCGAGCCGAACTAAACCGAATGGGACCGAACCCGAACGGTTCCACTTACTAAATACTTGAACCGGATCATGCTCAACCTTGCTCTCAAATACTATGGGAACTTATGTTGTTTGTTTGGTTGAAGATTTAGTGGTAATGTCATAAATTAAATTGACTTGATTGGACGCTATGCTATATTGAATATTCCCGTTATAGGTTTTGTTAAAGTCTAAGTGATTTGGTTATATGTGCAGTTTAGTAGAATCTTAAAATGGGGCTAACATTGTCGTTGTTGATTCTTGTCGGATTGGAAGTGGTCAGGTTATACGTCCCTGATGGGATGGATTGTAAAATACGATAATAGAGTCGTTTGTTTTGTTTGTCGTTTGTAATGATTATGTAAACTTCCGAAATTTTTGCATGCAGTTAATGAGGACTATGTTTTTGTTACAAATGTTGGATTTGTGGTGTACTCAAGCACTTAAATGATCCAGTCTAAATGGA
>NW_019243398.1:26465-91326 GCF_002742605.1 Olea europaea var. sylvestris | reverse complement strand
TTAATTTCATTTTAGTCCTTAATTGACTTTGACTTTGACTAGTCGACATTTGAATTTTGACTAGAAAATTTGGGTTGTAACATACTGTGTTGAAAAACAATGACAATAGTTGAAATCCTAGTAAGAAATGTGTCCTCCTTTCTTACCCAGTGGCTGGTGAATCAACGCTTCTTCTTGAGCTGGAAATATAATATCAATTCAAGTTAATTTGAATATCGTATTTTATACAACATAAAAAAATAGTATGCAAATATATTTTACTGAATAAAAAATCCATGAAATAAATTTTCAAAATTTTAAATCAAATGTAATCTTTTATTTTAAGAAATAGTATTTCAGAATGAAAAACCGAAATCATTTTCTATTTTAAACTTAAAATTGAAAATTCAAAGAGGAAACCGAATTAGCCCATGCTTAGTTCTCGGTTTCTGAATGTTGAAAATTAAACATGATTCACGAATAATGAAAAAATTAAATTTGATACATGAATTAGTTTATTTAATATTCATGCATTTATTTAAATCATGTATCCAAATGTTTCTTTGTATCATATTATTCATAGTACGTAGAAAAAGTCATTAATTAGTCTATTAAGTTCATACAATGTATTTGGGATCCTTTGTACCTATAAAAGGCCTTGCATTTGAGACATTTTATAAAGCCAAGCCATGGAATACAAATATTTTTTGAGAATTCTGTGAAATTTTCTATCTAGTCTTTAGGGTTATGGGCTTAGGGTTTTCTTAGGGTTTGGTTTTTTTTTTTGGCAAATACCACTAGTGTGGCTTATTTTATAATATAGGAAATGAGAATACACATAAAGGAGGGCGACATAAACCTGACCTCCTGTAAGTGGAAAAAAATTACAAATGTCTCAAATGAAGTGCAAATGACATTAAACGAAATGTGTCTAAAAAACTAGTGAATAATACTCAAGGGTATTCCCGAGGATAAATCTTTGGGTGATAGTACATAGACATCGATCGTGTCATGCGTCTGGTTTGCAGTTTCTGGGACACAGTGTGCAAGCTATGTTCGGGACACGTCCTAGCTACGACAGGGATGCAATCTGATTTTCAGGAATTTCTAGGTAGTTTGTGGGCATCGTGTGCAGGCCACGTCAGGGACGCGTCCTGGCCGCGGTAGGGACACAACCTTATTTTCAGGCATTTCTAGACACTTTGTGGGGACGGTATGTAGGCAATGTTTGGGATGCTTCCCGATCACGTTAGGAACGCAAGCAGATTATCAACCAAACGAAAGAAGCACGGTGTGCAGGCCATGTCAGGGGCGCAAGCACGTTCCCAAGCATTCTGGACAGTTTCTGGGACACGGTGTACATGCCATATTCGGGAAAAGTCGTAGCCACGATAGGGACGCAGCCTCATTTTCAGGCATTTTTTGACAGTTTCTAGGCACTGTGTTCGGACCATGTTCGGGATGTAGCCTGATTTTCAAGCATTTCAAGGTAGTTTCTGGGTCACAGTGTGCAGGCTATGTCCAGGACGTGTCTGAGCTACAATAGGGATGGAGCCTGATTTTCAAGTATTTCAGGGCAGTTTTTGGGCATGGTGTACATGCCATATCCGGGAAGCGTCCTGATTATGGTAAAAACGCAACCTGATTTCTAGGCATGTCTGGATAGTTTTTAGGACACATTGTGCAGGCAATGTCCAGGATACGGCAGGGACGCCGCTTGATTTTCAGTCATTTATGGGCAGTTTTGGGGCACTATGTGCAGGCCATGTCTGGGATGCATCCTATTGCTATAGGGACGTAGCCTGATTTTCAGTCATTTCTAAATAGTTTTTGGGTCACAGTGTGCAGGCCATGTCCAGGATGCTACAGGGACACATCCTAATTTTCACGTATTTCTAAGCATTTTCTTGGACACGGTGTGTAGGCAATGTTCGGGACGCGTCAGGGCTACTGCAAGGATGCAGCCTGATTTCCAGGCATTTGTCTGGGACAAGGTGTGCAGACAATGTCCAGAATGTGACAGGGACACAGCCTAGTTTTCAAGCATTTCTAGGCAGTTTCTGGGATACAGTGTGCAGGCCACGTTCGGAATGCATCCGGGCCGCGACGGGGTCGTAGCCTGATTTTCAAGCATTTTTTAGAAGTTTTTGGGCACGGTGTGCAAGCCTTGTCCTAGACGCAGCCTAATTTTCAGGCATTTATCGTTAGTTTCTGGGTCACGGTGTGCAGGTCATGTCAAGGATGTGTTAGGGCCATGGCAGGGATGGAGCTTGATTTTTAGGTAATTCTGAGTAGTTTTTGGGGACGGTGTACAAGCCATGTCCAGGATGTCTCCTGGCCAGGTAGGAACGCAGCCTGATTTTCAGGCATTTCTAGGCAGTTTGTGGACACGGTGTGTTGGCCAAGTTCGGGACACATCCTAGCCGCTAAAGAGACGCAGCCTAACGTGGCCGGGAAGCATCCCGAACATTGCTTGCATATCGTGCCCACAAACTACCTAGAAATGCCTAAAAATAAGGTTGTGTCCCTACCGCGGCCAGGACGCGTCCCGGATGTGGCCTGCATACGATGCCCACAAACTACCTAGAAATTCCTGAAAATCAGGTTGCTTCCCTACCGCAGCCAGGACGTGTCTCGGACATGGCCTGCACACTGTGTCCCGAAAACTGCAAACTAGACGCATGACACAATCGATGTCTATGTACTATCACCCAAAGATTTATCCTCGAGAATACCCTTGAGTATTATTCTCTAGATTTTTAGACACATTTCATTTAATGTCATTTGCGCTTCATTTGAGACATTTGTAATTTTTTCACTTATAGGAGGTCAGGTTTATGTCGCCCTCCTTTATGTGTATTCTCATTTCCTATATTATAAAATAAGCCACACTAGTGGTATTTGCCAAAAAAAAAAAAAGCACCAAACCCTAAAAAACCCTAAACCCATAACCCCAAAAGACTAGATAGAAAAGTTCACAGAATTCTCAAAAAATATTTGTATTCCATGGCTTGGCTTTATAAAATGTCTCAAACACAAGGCCTTTTATTGGTACAAAGGATCCAAAATACATTGTATGAACTTAATAGACTAATTAATGACTTTTCCTACATACTATGAATAATATGATATAAAGAATCACTTGGATACATGATTTAAATAAATGCATTTATATTAAATAAACTAATTCATGTATCAAATTTAATTATTTTCATTATTCATGAATCATGTTTTATTTCCAACGTTTAGAAACCGAGAACTAAGCATGGGCTAATTCGGTTTCCTCTTTTAATTTTCAACTTTAAGTTTAAAATAGAAAATGATTTTGGTTTTTCATTCTGAAATACCATTTCTTAAAATAGAAGCTTACATTTGATTTAAAATTATGAAAAATTATTTCATGGATCTTTTTATTTAGTGAAATATATTCGCATTCTATTTTTTAAATGTTGTATAAAATATAACATTCAAATTAACTTGAAATGATATTATATTTCCAACTCAAGAAGAAGTGTTGATTCACCAGCCACTGGGTAAGAAATGAGGACACATTTCCTACTGGGATTTCAACTATTGTCATTGCTTTTCAACACAGTAAGTATCTATTTTCCATTTTATATTTTAGTTAAAAAAAATTATTCTTTGGCTAGACTTTATTTTTGCAAGAAGAAGAAATTAGTTTTAAGTAATTTTTTAGCTAAATATTTTTAAAAAAAAATAAAAAAGAAAAAAAGCTATAAATAGTCATGGGAATGCTAATTCATTTCTTGAATTTGTTGAGGGTTCATTATATGTCTTAGCGATGATGTTCTTAATTATTATGACTTTTTTGCTATCATCCAATAATATATTAATAATCTATTATATTTTTATGTTCAGGTTTCTCAGCAGCCGAGTCAAAACGGCATGTAACACTCTTCTACTAGAAAAGTATATTTGTTAACAGTAGCTTTGAAAGTAAGTGTTCTCTCACAAATTGCCAATTATAACAAGAGTTCTCATAATTGCTTTAAGATATACTTGCTAGATGCCTTGCACACAATTATTCAAAACCACAGCTATGCACTACGCATATATTCCTTGATCATAATATAAAGTGATTTCTTTTCCTTCAATACTTCCCTGAAGTTGGAGTGCGAATGTCAAGAACTCAAAATTTTCTAAGTTGTCAGTCAAAAACAACTTATTCCAGTGATTTAGTAAATAACCACCTATTTGTTGTCCCATTTCATTGTAGATTATCTCAATTTTCCCACTTTAATTTTTTTTCTTGTACTGTGTGGTAATCCAACTCAATGTATTTTGTTCATTCGTGGTACATTGGGTTAACAGCAACATACAGACTCTAGCACTAATACTTCAAGTATAGACATTCATATGATGTAGTCCTCAATTTCGATCCCTCCCCTTTGTATAAATCCTTTAGCAATAAGTCAAGCCTCACAAACTTGTAAGGGGCTATAAGAATGGTATTTAATTTTGAAGACCCATTGCCTGCACACCGTGTTCATGACGCGTCCTGGACATGGCCTGTGTCCCTACCACGTCCTGGCCATGGCCTACACACCGTGTCCCAGAAACTACCTACAAACGCCTGGAAATCAGGCTGCATCCATGAAGTAGCCTTGACGTGTCCCGAACATTACCTGTAAATCGTATCTAAGATATTGCATAGAAATACGTGAAAATCAGGATGTGTCCCTACAGCATTGTAGACATGGCCTGCACACCGTGTCCCACAAATTACCTAGAAATGCCTGAAAACTAGGCTGTATCCTTGCCGCGGCCTAGATATGTCCTAGACATCACCTGCACACCGTGTTCCAGAAACTGCCCAGAAATACCTGAAAGTCAAGATATGTCCCTGTCGCATCTTGGACAAGGCTTGCACATGGTGTCCCAGAAACTGCCTAAAATTGCTTGAAAATCAGGCTTCGTCCCTACCGTGGCCATGACGCATCCCGGACATGGACTGCACACCGAGTCCCAAAATTTACCAAGAAATACCTGAAAAGCATGCTACGTCCCTGTCGCGACCAGGACGTGTCCCAGATATGGCCGGCACACCATGCCCACAAACTGCCTACAAATGCCTGAAAATCAGCCCGTGTCCCTATCGCGGCTAGGAGGCGTCCCGAACGTGGCCTGCACATCGTGGCCAAAAACTTGCCAAAAATGCCTGAAAATCAGCCAGCCTCCCTGCCGTGGCCGGGAAGCATCCCGATCATGGCCTGCACACCGTGTCCCAAAAATTGCCTAGAATTGCCTTAAAATCAGGCTGCGTCCCTGATGCGTCCTGGACATGGCCTGCACACTATGTCCAAGAAACTGTCTAGAAATGCCTGGAAATCAGGTTGCATCCCTGCCGCGGCCCTAACATGTCTCGTACATTGCCTACACACCCTGTTAAAATTGCTTCACTTAAAATTATTTTTTCATTTTCGACAGTCGTGTTTTTGTTGTGTGTTCGTTCTGAAGCAAGAGAGTTTGTAATAGACAGTGAAAATTATTTATGGGCAGTTCCATCTTCTATTGACGAGTTCGACAAATGGGCTGAGAAATCTCATTTTTAGATTGGGGATACTTTAGTTTTGAAGTATGATTCCAAGACTGATTCATTGCTGGAAGTGACCGAGGAAGACTAAAAAATCCGCAACAATGCCAATCCAATAAAATCACACCATAATGGAGAAACTACAATTTCACTAGAAAAATTAGGTCTATTTTTCTTCATCAGTGGAGCTGAAGAACATTGCTAGAAAGGTCAAAAGCTTGAGGTTATGGTTCTGTCCAATAAACATGGTTCCAGCCACCAATATACAGCGCAGGTACCTTCTCCTCATCATCATGGTCACCACTACCATGCACCGGCGCCAGCCCCAACTAATGGTGGTACTGGTCTAAAGGCGACGGTGGGATTTATTTGAGTCACTACGACGGTGGGAAGTTTGGTTTCATTGTGTAGACTAATTTTATTATTCATGGGCTATAACATTGAGCTACATTTTATTTTTATTATTCTTTATCACGTCTATATTTCCTGCTTTTAATTCAAAATTAATTGAAGAAAAACCCTAAACCCTATGACCTAGAATCTTCCTAGAAATGCCTAAAAATTAGACTGCATCCCTGTCGTAGCCATGATGCGTCCCGAACTTGGCCTGCACACCAAGTCCCAGAAATCGCCTAGAAATGCCTGAAAATCAGGCTGCGTCTCTGTCGCGGCCAGGATGCATCCTGAACTTGGCCAACACACCGTATCCACAAACTGCCTAGAAATACCTAAAAATCAGGCTGCGTCCCTACCCGGACATGGCCTATACACTGTCCCTAGAAACTAGTTGAAATTACCTGAAAATCAAGCTTCGTCCCTGCCGTGGCCCTAATGCGTCCTTGACATGACTTGCACACTATGACCTAGAAACTAACGAGAAATACCTAAAAATCAGGCTGCGACCCCGCCGTGGCCCGATTGCATCCCGGACGTGGCCTTCACACCATATCCTAGAAACTGCCTAGAAATGCTTGAAAATCAGGCTACGTCCCTACCACATCCTGGACATGGCCTGCACACCGTGTCCTGAAAACTACCCACAAATGCCTAGAAATCAGGTTGCATCCCTGCAGTAGCCCCGACGCCTCCCAAACATTGCCTGCACACCGTGTTCAAGAAAATGCATAGAAATACGTGAAAATCAGGATGTGTCCCTGTAGCATCCTGGACATGGCCTGGACACTGTGACCCAGAAACTACCTAGAAATGACTGAAAATCAGGCTGCATCCCTGCCGTGATAGGAAGCATCCCGGACGTGGCCAGCACAAAGTGCCCAAAGACTGCACATAAATGCCTGAAAATCAGGCGGCGTCCCTGCCGTATCCTGGACATTGCCTGCACAACATGTCCCAAAAATTGTCTAGACATGCCTGGAAATCAGGTTGCATTTCTGCCGCGATTAGGACGCTTCCCGGACATGGCTTGTACATCGTGCCAAAAAACGGCCCTAAAATGCTTGAAAATCAGGCTCCATCCCTCCTTTGGCTCGGACGCGTCCTGGACATGGCCTGCACACCGTAACCTAGAAACTACCTTAAACTGCCTGAAAATCAGGCTACGTCCCTATCGTGACCATGACTTAACTCGAATATGGCATGTACACACCATGTCCCAGAAGCTGCCCAGAACGCTTGGGAACGTGTTTGCGCCCCTGACATGGCCTGTACACCATGCTTCCTTGATTTAGTTGAAAATTTGCTTACGTCCCTAATGTGGTTGGGAAGCATCCTGAACATTGCTTGCATACTGTGCCCATAAATTGCCTAGAAATGCCTGAAAATAAGGTTGTGTCTCGGATGTGGCCTACACATGGTGCCCACAAACTGCCTAGAAATTCCTAAAAATCAGGTTGCGTCCCTGCCACAGCCAGGACGTGTCCAAGATATGACCTGCACACTGTGTCCCGAAAACTGCAAACCAGACGCATGACACGATCGATGTCTATGTACTATCACCCAAAGATTTATCCTCAGGAATACCCTTGAGTATTATTCACTAATTTTTTAGACGCATTTTGTTTAATATCATTTGCGCTTCATTTGAGACATTTGTAATTTTTTTCACTTACAGGAGGTCAGGATTATGTCGCCCTCCTTTATGTGTATTCTCATTTCCTATATTATAAAATAAGCCATACTAGTGGTATTTGCCAAAAAAAAAAACACCAAACCCTAAAAAACCCTAAATCCATAACCCTAAAGACTAGATAGAAAAATTCACAGAATTCTCAAAAAATATTTGTATTCCATGGCTTGGCTTTATAAAATGTCTCAAGCACAAGGCCTTTTATAGGTACAAAGGATCCCAAATACATTGTATGAACTTAATAAACTAATTAATGACTTTTCCTACATACTATGAATAATATGATACAAAGAATCATTTGGATACATGATTTAAATAAATGCATGAATATTAAATAAACTAATTCATGTATCAAATTTGATTTTTTTCATTATTCATGAATCATGTTTAATTTCCAACATTCAGAAATCGAGAACTAAGCATGGGCTAATTCGGTTTCCTCTTTGAATTTTTAACTTTGAGTTTAAAATAGAAAATGATTTTGGTTTTTCATTCTAAAATACTAATTCTTAAAATAGAAGATTACATTTGATTTAAAATTATGAAAAATGATTTCATGGATTTTTTTTATTCAGTAAAATGTTTTCGCATTCTATTTTTTAAATGTTGTATAAAATATAACATTCAAATTAACTTGAAATGATATTATATTTCCAGCTCAAGAAGAAGCGTTGATTCAGCAGCTACTGGGTAAGAAATGAGGACACATTTCCTACTGAGATTTCAACTATTGTCATTGCTTTTCAACACAGTATCTATTTTCCATTTTATGTTTTAGTTGAAAAAAACAATTATTGTTTGGCTAGACTTTATTTTTGCAAGCAGAAGAAGTTAGTTTTAAGTAATTTTTTAGATAAATATTAAAAAAATAGAAAGAAAAAAAAAACTATAAATAGTCATGGGAATGCTAATTCATTTCTTGAATTTGTTGAGGGTTCATTGTATATCTTAGCGATGATGTTGTTAATTATTATGACTTTTTCGCTATCATCCAATAATATATTAATAATCTATTATATTTTTAAGTTCAAGTTTCTCAGCAGTCGAGTCAAAACGGTATGTAACACTCTTCTACTAGAAAAGTATTTTTGTTAATAGTAGCTTTGAAAGTTAGTGTTCTCTCACAAATTGCCAATTATAACAAGAATTCTTATAATTGCTTTAAGACATAATTGCTAGATGTCTTGCACCCAATTATTCAAAACCATAGCTATGCACTATCCATATATTCCTTGATCATAATATAAAGTGATTTCCTTTTCTTCAATACTTCCCTAAAGTTGGAGTGTGAATGTCAAGAACTCAAAATTTCTAAGTTGTTATTGAAAAACAACTTATTCCAGCGATTTAGTAAATAACCAACTATTTGTTGTCCCATTTCATTGTAGATTATCTCAATTTCCCCAATTTAATTTTTTTATTGTACCGCGTGGTAATCCAAGTCAATGTATTTTCTTCATTCGCGGTATATTGGGTTAACAGCAACATGCAGACTCCAGTACCAATACTTCAATTATAGACATTCATATGATCAAGTCCTCAATTTTGATCCCTCCCCTTTGTATAAATCCTTTAGCAATAAGTCAAGCCTCACAAACTTATAAGGTGCTATAAGAATGGTATTTAATTTTGAAGACCCATTGCCTGCACACCGTGTCCACGATGCATCCTGAACATGGCCTGTGTCCCTGCCACGTCCTGGACATGGCCTACACACCGTGTCCCATAAACTATCTACAAATGCCTGGAAATGAGGCTGCATCCACGCAGTAGTCCCGATGTGTCCTGGATATTACCTGTACACCGTATCTAAGATATTGTATAGAAATACGTGAAAATCAGGATGTGTCCCTGCAGCATTCTGGACATGGCATGCACACCGTGTCCCAGAAATTGCTTTGAAATGCCTGAAAACCAGGCTGCATCCCTGCCGCGCCCTAGACGCCTCCGGGACATCGCCTACACACCGTGTTCCAAAAACTGCCTAGAAATACCTGAAAGTCAAGATACATCCCTGTCGCATCCTGGGCAAGGCCTGCACGCGGTGTCCCAGAAACTGCCTAAAATTGCTTGAAAATTAAGTTTTGTCGCTATCATGGCCATGACGCATCCTAGACATGAACTGCACACCGAGTCCCAAAATTTGCCAAGAAATACTTGAAAATTAGGCTGCGTCCCTGTCGCGGCCAAGACGCATCGTAGACATGGCCGGCACACCGTTCCCACAAACTGCCTACAAATGCTTGAAAATCAAGCCGTGTCCCTATCGCGGCTACGAGGCGTCCCGAACGTGGCCTACACACCGTGGCCAAAAACTTGCCAAAAATGCCTGAAAATCAGGCTGCGTCCCTGCCATGCCCCGGATGCATCCCGATCATGGCCTACACACCATGTCCCAAAAACTGCCTAGAAATGCCTTAAAATCAGGCTATGTCCCTAATGCATCCTGAACATGGCCTGCACACTGTGTCCAAGAAACTGCCTAGAAATGCCTGGAAATCAGGTTGCATCCCTGATGCGTCCTGTACATTGCCGGCACACCCTGTTAAAATGGCTTCACTTAAAATTATTTTTTCATTTTCGACCGTCGTGTTTTGTTTGTACGTTCGTTCTGAAGCAAGAGAGTTTGTAATAGATGGTGAAAATAATTTATGGGTAGTTCCATCTTCTATTGACGAGTTCAACAAATGGGTTGAGAAAACTCATTTTTAGATTGGGGATTCTTTAGTTCTGAAGTATTATTCCAAGACTGATTCATTGCTGGAAGTGATCGAGGAAGACTACAAAATCTGCAACAACGCCAATCCAATAAAATCACACCATGATGGAGAAACTACAATTTCACTAGAAAAATCAGGTCTATTTTTCTTCATCGGTGGAGCTGAAGAACATTACTAGAAGGGTCAAACGCTAGAGGTTATGGTTATGTCCGATAACCATGGCTCCAGCAACCAATCTACAGCGCAGGCACCTTCTCCTTATCATCACCGTCACCACTACCATGCACCGCGCGCCAGCCCCGACTAACGGTGGTACTGGTCTGAAGGCGGTGGAGGGGTTTATTTGTGGTACTGCGACAGTGGAAAGTTTAGTTTTGTTGTGTAGACTAGTTTTATTGTTCATGTGTTGTAACGTTGAGCTACATTTTATTTTCATTATTCTTTGTCATGTATATGCTTCCTGCTTTTAATTCTAAATTAATTTAAAAAACCTCAAAACCCTAAACCCTATGACCCAAAAATTACCTAGAAATGCCTGGAAATCAGGCTACGTCCCTACCATTGCCTGGACATAGCTCGCACACCGTGCCCACAAACTGCTTGAAAATCGGGTTGCGTCCCTACCTGGCCAGGACACATCCTTAACATGGCTGTACACCATGCCCAAAAATTACCTAGAAATACTTGAAAATTAGGCTCTGTCCCCGACGTGTCCCGAACATGACCTGCCTAGAAATGCCTAAAAATCAGGCTACGCCCAGGATGCGTCCCGGACATGGCCTGCACACTGTGCCCAAAAACTTTCCAAAAATGTCTAAAAATCAGGCTACATCCCTACCGTGGCCAGTATGCATCCTGAACATGGACTGGACACAGTACCCAGAAATTGTCCAAAATGCTTGAAAATTAGGCTACTTCCCTACCATGTCCCGGACATAGCCTGTACACCGTGTCCTAGAAACTGCCTACAAATGCCTGAAAATTAGGTTGCATCCCTGTCGCGTCCTGGACATGGCCTGCACACCATCTCCCAGAAACTGCCTAGAAATGCCTGGAAATTAAGCTGCTTCCCTGTCGTGACCTAGACGCGTCCTGGACATGGCTTGCACACCGCTTCCCAGAAAATTGCCTAGAATTACATGAAAATCAGGTTGCATCTCTACTATATCCTGGACATTCACTGCACATCATATCCCAAAAACTGCCTAGAAATGCCTAAAAATTAGGCTACGTCCCTGCCACAATCAGGACGCGTCCCGAACATGGCCTGCACAACGCTTCCCAGAAATCGTCGAGAAATACTTGAAAATCAGGTTGCGCCCCTGCTGTATCCTGGACATTGCCTGTACACCGTGCCCAGAAATGCCTAGAAATCAGGTTGCATACCTACTACGATCAGGACGCGTCCCGAACATGGCCTGCACACCATGCCCTAGAAACTGCCTAGTAATGCCTGGAAATCAGGTTGCATACCTACTGTGATCAAGACGTGTCCTGAACATGGCCTGCACATCATGCCCAAAAGTAGCCCTAAAATGCTTGAAAATCAGGCTCCGTCCCTGTCGTAGCTCGGACGCTTCCTAGATATAGCCTTCGCACCATGACCCAGAGACTGCCTAGAAATGCCTAAAAATCAGGTTGCATCCCTCCCGCGACCACGATGCATCCCGAACATGGCCTGCACACAATACCTAGAAACTGTCGAAAAATTCCAGAAAATCATGTTGCATCCCTGACGTGGCCATGACTTGTCCCGAATATGTCCTATACACCGTGTCCCAAAAACTGCCCAGAATGCTTGGGACGTACCTGGGCCCTAGATATCACCTGCACACCATGCTTCCTTCGTTTAGCTGAAAATCTACTTACATCCCTAATGTGGTCGGGAAGCGTCCCAAACATTGCCTGCACATCGTGCACACAAACTGGCTAAAAATGCCTGAAAATCAGGCTGCATCCCGGCCACGGCCAGGATACGTCCTCGACATGACCCGCACACTGTGCCCACAAATTGTCGAGAAATGCCTAAAAATCAGGTTGCGTCCCTGCCGTAGCGAGGACACGTCCTGGACTTGGCCCACACACCGTGTCCTAGTGGAGCTGAAGAACATTGCCAGAAGAGTCAAAAGATAGAGGTTATGGTTCCGTCCGATAAACATGCCTCCGACCACCAATCTACAGTGCAGGCACCTTCTCCTCATCATCACCATCACCACTACCACACACCGACACAAGCCTCGACTAATGGTGGTACTGTCTGAAGGTGGCGGAGGGGTTTGTTTGTGGCACTGGGAAGTAGGAAGTTTGGTTTTGTTGTATATACTAGTTTTATTATTTATGGGTTGTAGCGTTGAGCTACATTTTATTTTCATTATTCTTTACCATGGCTCGAACATGTTCGGGACATGACCTACACACCGTGACCTAGAAACTGATGATAAATTCTTGAAAATCAGGCTACTTCTAGGACATGGCCTGCACATCATGCCCAAAAACATCTCAGAAATGCCTGAAAATTAGGCTTCGTCCCTGCTGTAGCCTGGACGCGTCCCGGACAAGGCCTGCAAATCGTGTCCAAAAAATTGCTTAGAAATACGTGAAAATCTTTATGTGTCCCTAAAGCATCTTCGACATGGCCTGCACACCGTGTCCCAAAAACTACCTGGAAACTAAGCTACATCCTTGTCATGGCCCAGACGTGTCCTGGACGTTGCCTGAACACCGTGTTCCAGAAACTACCTAAAAATACCTGAAAGTTTGGATGCGTCCGTGGCATCCTGGACTGGCCTGCACACCGTGTCCTAGAAACTGCCCGAAATTGCCTGAAAATCAAGCTCCATCCCTACCTTGGCCATGACGCATCCCGGACGTGGCTTGCACACCGTGCCCAAAAACTTCCCAGAAAAGCTTGAAAATCAAGCTGCGTCCCTGCCGTGGCGAGTCATGACTTAACACGACGCCTCGACCGGAAGTACATGCTCGTACTCGGAGGTGCCATTAGACATGGAGGTATGTGCCGTACCGGAGGTACCATTAGACATACAAACATTAACATAAATCTTCATTTACTAGAAACTTATAACTTAACATGAATTAACACTTTGCACCTCTACCTACCTTGATTGATGCTTTGAACCTTGTTGAAAAATGCACTCCTTTGCCGTTTCAAAAAAACACTCTGTTAAGAATTGATGCTTGGAAAACACTTCTTGATAGCACCAAAACTTCCAGGAAAAACTAATTTTTCTCCCTCTCATTTCTCTTTTTTCTAGACTTGAAAACTCTCTTTTATGCTTAGAAGCTTTTATCTCGGTGCGAAAAATGTGTATGCATTGGGGCCTATTTATAGGTGAAAATCTCACAACTTAAGGGCAAATGAAGGGCATAATACTCATTAATACAGGTGCCATTTATGTGGGAGTTATAGGTTTAAGAAGGTGCTAGAAAATCGTGTAGGAATTTGACTTTTCATATTCCGCGCACTTCGATTGATATTGCAAAGCCTTTAGTATTTCTATCATAACTTCTTCTTCCAAATTGAATTGAGGTAATTCAAAGTGTGTTGGAAAGCTAACTCAAAGAGCTACAACTTTTCTTGAGATATCATTTTCCAAATCGAATGTTTTCTATGTCGTAAATGGGTCTCAAATGAGACTAAAAATATGAAGTATACTTTAGCCATCCAATATTCATGTCTTAGGTCACTAAGGTGTTTAAAATTATTTAGGGTTTGACATAGGTAGTTTTCTGGTGCATGGTGTGTAGGCAATGTCCGAGACGCGTCTAGGTCGCGGTGGGAAGCAACCTAATTTCAAGGCATTTTTAGGTAGTTTTCTGGGACACAGTGTGCAAGTCACGTCCACGACGCGTTAGGGACGCAGCTTGATTTTTAGGCATTTCTTGGCAGCTTTTGGGACACGGTGTGCAGGCCATGAACGGGATGCATTTGGGCGACGGCAGGGACACAGCATGATTTTCAGGGATTTTTAGGAAGTTTTTGGCCACGGTGTGCAGGCCATGTATGGGACATGTCCTGACCGCGGTAGGAACGCCGCCTGATTTTCAGGCATTTGTATGCAGTTTGTGAGCATGGTGTGCCGGCCATATCTAGGACGCGTTCTTTCCGTGGTAAGGAGCAGCCCGATTTTCAAGCATTTCTTGGCATTTTCTGGGACTCGATGTCCAGGCCATGTCCGGGACGCGTCATAGCCACAGTAGGGATGGAGCCTGATTTTCAAGCAATTCTGGGCAGTTTATGGGACACGGCGTGCAAGGCATGTCCAGGATGCAACAGGGACGCATCCTGACTTTGAGGTATTTTTAGACTGTTTCTGGAACACAGTGTGCAGGCAATGTTCAGGATGCATCTGGGCCACGGCAGGGATGCAGTCTGGTTTCCAGGCATTTCTTGGCAGTTTCTGGGACACGGTGTGTAGGCCATGTCCAGGATACTGTAGGGACACATCCTGATTTTCATGTATTTCTAGGCAATTTCTTGGACACGGTGAGCAGGCAATTTTAGGGACGCGTCGGGCTTGCTGCAGGGATGCAGCCTAATCTCTAGGCATTTCTGGGAATTTTTTGGGCACGGTGTGTAGGCCACGTCCAGCGCGCGTCCTGACCGCAATGGGGATGCATCCTGATTTTCAGGTATTTGCAGGCAGTTTGTGGCACGGTGTGCAGGCCATGTCCGGGACGCATCCTAGCCTCGGTTGGGATGCAGCCTGATTTTATGCATTTCTTGGCAATTTCTAGGACTCGGAGTGCGGCCATGTTCGGGATGTCTCATGGCCACGGTAGGGATGGAGCCTAATTTTCTGGCGATTCTAAGCAGTTTTTGGGATGCAGTGTGCTGGCCATGTCCAAGATGTGGCAGGAACGCATCCTGAATTTTAGGTATTTTTAGGTAGTTTCTGGAACATGGTGTGCAAGCAATGTTTGCGACGCATCTGGGCTATGGCAAGGATGCAGCCTGGTTTCTAGGCATTTCTAGGCAATTTTTGGGGCACGGTGTGCAGGCCATATCCAGGATGCTGCAGACACACGTCCAGATTTCACGTATTTCTAGGCAATTTCTTAGACACGATGTGCAGGCAATTTTCGAGACGCGTCGGTGCTGCTGCAGGGATGCAGCCTAATTTTTAGGCATTTATAGGCAGTTTTCTAGGACATGGTGTATAGGCCATGATGGGGACGCGTCCGGGCCACGGCAGGAACGCAGCTTGATTTTCAGGCATTTCTGGGAAGTTTTTGGGCACGGTGTGCAGGCCACATTTCGGATGCGTCGTGGCCAAGGCAGGGATGGAGCTTGATTTTCAGGCAATTTTGGGCAGTTTCTAGGACACGGTGTGCAGGCCATGTCCAGGATGCCACGGACGCATCCAAACTTTCAGGTATTTTTAGGCAGTTTCTGGAACACGGTGTTCAGGTAATGTCCGAGACACGTCTGGACCACGGTAGGGATGCAGCCTAGTTTCCAGGTAGTTTCTGGGATACGGTGTGCAGGCTATGTTGAAGATGCTCCAGGGACACACAAAGATTTTCACGTATTTCTAGGCAATTTTTTTGATACGATGTGCAAGCCTTGTCCGGGACGCGTCCAGACTACGGCTGGGACACAGCTTGATTTTTAGGCATTTCTGAGAAGTTTTTGGGCACGGTGTGCAGACCATGTCCTAGAAGCAGCCTGCACTAACACCCTATATTTATAAGGTCCAAAATAAAAGTTATAATTAGAATAAAATAGATCTTTTAAACTAAATAAGACTCATATATGTATCATGATAGTACTAAATAATCAGAAATAATTTTCTCATTATTTTACAACACTCCCTATTTGGTGATTATTTGTACAATAACCATCTCATTGAAACCATGTTTGACAAAAAAATCCTATGGGACAAAAATGCCAACAAATTAAAAAAGAGACAAATAAATTGGAGTAATAAAATGATGTTTCGTTAAGACATTGTCAAGAAAATCCAGTGAGATAAAACTGATTTTAATTCTTATATCAAGTTATTAATGTCTCGTACATCAATGTCTTCAATATTACAATTTCTGGTGAAGCACCGCATTGTCTTGCATAGTCTTTAAATAACACTGTCTTTATAAGGGATATTTTATCAATATTTGATAACTGTAGTGATATGATAATTTAAAAAATAGCTGTTGTTGATAATCAAATAGGGGCTTAAATAGAATGATTTTTTAATAAATATTTCTTCTTGTTAGAAGATCATCTTACAAGAACTTCCCCAAAAAAAAAAAAAAAGATTCAATATGATTTTCTCAAAAAGCTCTTTTTAGAAGAATCAAAAGTAAAAGTCGAAGCAAAAATTATCCCAAATATATCCTAACCCGGTTAGTTAAAACTATGATAGTGTTCCGTGATTGTTAAACCTTGAAGGATTGTTGATATGGCACTTTATTTGATTGAAATTTTATTATGAATTCGGTGACTAATCAACAATAAAAATGGTAAAATTTAATTATTAAATTGGATATCGAGCTTCTCACGAAAGTGTTCTCAAAACAGTCAAAACACGAGGATTAAAAGATCTTTCTAAATTAATTACAATTGACGCGATCACAGTGGTACTTAGTACCGTGCTTATTTTGAAGCAACAATGTATTAATGTTTCATTCCCAATTAATGCAGAAAATATGTTAAAGTTGGGAAAATCTTTTGTCAAATTTTCATTTAGCACATGTTATGTACAAGTTTATATTATAACACAAGGGGAAAAACAAACAAAAAAAAAGAAAAAAATCATCTGGGAAATATATTGTCTTCGTTTGTTAAAGATTATAAAACATTTACAAAGGGGTTAATTTCACAAACGGTCACTAAAACTTGCACGAAAATTACAAAGTGGTCACTAAAGTTTAAAACTTAAGGTAACGATCACTTAAGTTTCGGGTGGCGCTTTAAAAAATGGTCATCGAAGTTTAAAAACTTGTAGAAACGGTCACTGAAGTTTAAAAACTTTCAGAAACGATCACTAAAATTTAGAAACTTACAGAAATGGTCACTGAGAAGTTTCTAGGTCACGATGTGCAGGTCATGTCCGGGACACGTCCAAGCCACGACGAAGAATAATGAAAATAAAATGTAGCTCAACGCTACAACCCATAAAAAATAAAACTAGTATACACAAAAAAACCAAACTTCCCACCGCCCAGTACCCTAAACAAACCCCTTCGCTACCTTTAGACCAGTACCACCGTTAGTCGAGGCTTGCGCCGGTGCATGGTAGTGGTGATGGTGATGATGAGGAGAAGGTGCCTGCACTATAGATTGGTGGTTGGAGCCATGTTTATTGGACAGAACCATAACCTCTAGCTTTTGTCCCTTCTGGCATTGTTCTTCAGCTCCACTGATGATGAAAAATGGACCTGATTTTTCTAGTGAAATTGCAGTTTTCCCATCGTGGTGTTATTTTATTAGATTGGCGTTGTTGTAGATTTTGTACTCTTCCTCAGTCACTTCCAGCACTGAATCAGCCTTGGCATCATACTTCAGAACTAAACAATCCCCATTCTGAAAATGAGTTTTCTTAACCCATTTTTTGAACTCGTCAACAGAAGATGGAACTACCCATAAATTATTTTCACCGTCTATTACGAACTCTCTTGCTTCAGAAAGAACACACAGCCAAAACACGACGGTCAAAAATAAGAAAATATACTTGAGTGAAGCCATTTTAAGTGATAAACCGAGAGATTTTCAAATAAAATTTGAGTAATTTCGTAGATAATAGAATAGAATGGTTTAGGGTTTAGGGTTCAAGGTTTTGGGTTCAGGTCCAGGGTTCAAGGTCCAGGGTCCAGCGTTGGTTTAGGGCTTAGGGTTTAGGGTTCAGGATTTCAGGGACACGGTGTGCAGGACATGTCCAGGACGAAGACTTATTTTCAAGCATTTCTAGGAAGTTTCTGGGACACGGTGTGCAGGCCATGTCCAGGACGCGTCTTGGCTACGGCAGGGACGCAACCTGATTTTCAGGCATTTCTCGACAGTTTGTGGGCACAGCATGCAGGCCATGTCCGGGACGCGTCCTGGCCGCGGCAGGGATGCAGCCTGATTTTCATGCATTTCTAGCCAATTTGTGGGCACAGTGTGCAGGCAATGTTTGGGACGCTTCCCGGCCATGTTAGGGACGTAAGTAGATTTTCAACCAAATGAAGGAAGCACGATGTGCAAGCGATATCTGGGACGCAGGTACGTCCTGAGCATTCTGGGCAGTTTTTGGGACACGGTGTGAAGGACATATTTGGGACAAGTCATGGGCACGTCAGGGACGTAACATGATTTTATGGATTTTTCGACAGTTTCTAGGCATTGTGTGCAGGCCATGTCCAGGACGCATCCTGGCCGCGACAGGGACGTAACCTACTTTTCAAGCATTTCTAGGCAGTCTTTGGGTCACGATGTGCAGGCTATATCTAGGACGTGTCCGAGCCACGGCATGGACGGAGCCTGGTTTTCAAGCATTTTAGGGCTATTTTTGGGCACGATGTGTAGGCCTTGTCCAGGACGCGTCCTGATTGCGGTAGGTACGCAACTTGATTTCCAGGTATTTCTAGGCAGTTTTTGGGGCACGGTGTACAGGCCATGTCCAGGACGCGTCCTGATCGCGGTAGGTACGCAACCTGATTTTCAGGTATTTCTAGGCAGTTTCTGGGGCACGATGTGCAGGCCATGTTCGGGATGCGTCCTGATTGCGGTAGGTATGCAACCTGATTTCCAAGCATTTCTAGGTAGTTTTTGGGCATGGTGTGCAGGCAATGTCCAGGATACAGCAAGGACGCAACTTGATTTTCAAGTATTTCTAGGCAATTTTTGGGAAGCGGTGTGCAGGCCATGTTCAGGACGCATCCTGATTGTGGCAGGGACGCAGCCTGATTTTTAGGCATTTCTAGGCAGTTTCTGGGATATGGTGTGCAGTGAATGTCCAGGATACAGTAGGGATGCAGCCTGATTTTCATGTAATTCTAGGCAGTTTCTGGGAAGCAGTGTGCAAGCCATGTCCAGGATGCATCTAGGCCGCGACAAGGAAGCAGCCTGATTTCCAGGCATTTCTAGGCAGTTTTTGGGATATGGTGTGCAGGCCATGTACAGGACGCGACAGGGATGCAACCTGATTTTCAGGCATTTGTAGACAGTTTCTAGGACACGGTGTACAGGCTATGTTCGGGATACGGTAGGGATGTAGCCTGATTTTCAGGCATTTTTGGACAATTTCTGGGCACTGTGTCCAGTCCATGTTCAGGACGTATCTTGGCCACGGTAGGGATGTAGCCTGATTTTTAGACATTTCTGGGAAGTTTTTGGGCACAGTGTGCAGGCCATGTCCGGGATGTATCCTGGCCGCAGCAAGGACGCAGCCTGATTTTTAGGCATTTCTAGGCAGGTCATGTCCGGGTCACGTCGGGGACAGAGCCTGATTTTCAAGTATTTCTTGGCAAATTTTGAACATAGTGTACAGGCCATGGCCAGGACGTGTCCTGGCCAGGTAGCGACGCAACCTGATTTTTAGGCAGTTTGTGGGCACGGTGTGTAGGCTATGTCCGGACAACAGTAGGGACGCAGCCTGATTTCCAAGCATTTCTAGGTAATTTCTAGGTCATAGGGTTTAGGGTTTTGGGGTTTTTTTAATTAATTTAGAATTAAAAGCATGAAGCATATACATGACAAAGAATAATGAAAATAAAATGTAGCTCAATAGTACAACACATGAATAATAGAACTAGCCTACACAACAAAACCAAACTTCCCACCGTCGCAGTGCCACAAATAAACCCCTCCGCCGCCTTCAGACCAGTACAACCGTTAGTCGAGGCTGGCGCTGATGGATGGTAGTGGTGATGTTGATGATGAGGAGAAGGTGCCTGCACTGTATATTGGTGGTCGGAGCAATGTTTATCGAACAGAACCATAACCTTTAGCTTTTGACCCTTCTTGCAATGTTCATCAGCTTCACTGATGAAGAAAAATGGACCTAATTTTTTCAATGAAATTGTAGTTTCTCCATCATGGTGTTATTTTATTGGATTGGCATTGTTGCAGATTTTGTAGCCTTCCTCAGTCACTTCCAGCACTGAATCAGTCTTGGAATCATACTTCAGAACTAAAGAATCCCCAATTTGAAAACGAGTTTTCTCAACCCATTTGTTGAACTCATCAACAAAAGATGGAACTGCCCATAAATTATTTTCACTGCCTACTACGAACTCTCTTGCTTCAGAAAGAATACACAGCAAAAACATGACGGTCGAAAATAAGAAAATATTTTTGATTGAAGCCATTTTAAGCGAATAATCGATAGATTTTCAAATAAAATTTGAGTAATTTTGTAGACAATAGAATAGAATGGTTTAGGGTTTTTTTTTTTTAGTAAAGACATCCACACATCCTTAATGACTTTTTAGGGTCCACCAAGGAAGGTCGATGGGGGTTAAGGGTTCCCTAACCATGTTTATTTCATAAAAATCAAGAGTACATAGAAAGAGGGGGGCATAAACCTGACCTCCAAAAAGCAACAGTGCAACAAATGAAAAATTAAAAATGAACAAAGTAAATGAGGAAGTACTACTTCCTTGTACAAGAAAAATGAAATAATGATTGCCTAAACTACAAAACTCTAAAGCTTGGTAATCCATATCTGTCGACTTGCACCAACGCCTTAATCTGTCGAGGCAGCTCAAGTGGTCCATATTCTTGGTAATGCTGGTGATCCTAGCCCTCTAAAGCAAGAGAATCTGCAACCTGGTTACCTTCTCTGTAGATGAGAGAAACTGTGTCTCTGTCAAGGCAAATGAAGTCTTTGATCTGTCTTAGAATACCCTGAATCGTCCATGGTCCTCCACCTTTGGTGATGCAGTGAATGGCCAGCGTTGAATCTACCTCAATCCAAATAGCTGATATCCCAAGCCCTTTGGCCAATAAAATCCCATCTAGTATAGCTCTGAGCTCAGCCACCAAAATCAAACATGTGCCATACGATGCTGAAAATACCCTGATGTAGTATCCTGTGTGATCCCTAACGATGCCTCCACCACTCGCAATTCCGTCCTTGACGCATCCATCAGTGTTGATCTTATAGGATCCTATTGGTGGAGTACGCCAAACAACCATAATTGGTGGTGGTGGGATAGGATGGGTTATAGAAATGCCAAAAAGGGGTGCAAGTGACACATCCCCTCGCCAATGCACAACTCGGAACAGTCTTCCCATATGAAGAAAATAGATCACCATATGAACACCCCTATGTTTTGCATCATTCCTCTCAGTCCATAGAAATCAAAATATCAGTAGAGGAATGATAGTACGAATGTGCCCACGACTAACATGTTGCCCAGAATACCGCCATCTCTGGAACCTTTGTCGGACCCCCTCCCCTGAAGTCATAGGTATCAGAAAGATGTCTCCAAAGTGCTGCCATACCTGGTCGGAGATTCTGCTCTCGTGAAAATATGATTGATGGTTTCAATCTCAGAACAACACTGACAAGAGAAGCCAATTGACACCCAATCCTCCTCTGAATAATCACATCTACAGGAATGAGATCCTACCACAGTCTCCAACAGAAGAATGAAATAGTGGTAGGCAAAATTGGGCTCCACAGTAATCGATACGAATCTTGAGGCTGGCGAACCGAACGAACAAGCTGCCATGCTGATTTGGTGGTAAAGTTACCATGCGATGTAATCCTCCAAACAATTTCAGGGTTCAAGGTCCAGGGTTCAGGATTCAGGGTCCAGGGTCCAAGATTCACGGTTTAGGGCCCAAGGCTTAGTGTTTAGGGCTTAGAGTTTAGGGTTTCTGGGACACGATGTGTGGGACATGTCCAGGATGCAGCCTTATTTTTAGGCATTTTAATGTGAACCCACATAGCGTGATCACTAACAAAGCCACAACAAAATGAGAATCAAACCCAAGAAAGCCAATGACAAGGTTTTGGATTAAACCCAATAAACTGGAACCAAGCTACCTGAATCGCCGACAATATTTGGACCTCTTGATTATGCAATTTAAATGAATCTCACTCGGTTGGTTTGAACGCCACAAGATTAATCTTGATAAGTTCACAAGTTGTTCAACGAAGGACGAGAGAAAGCAATTAATGCCTCACGAATAATATTCAATAATATGAGAGTTGTAATGTTTTACAATAAGGAATAAAGTATTTATACTATTCTAGAGAATCTAAGTAAACTAGGAAAAATATCTAAGAATAATGCAAAATTCGTCCGCAATAGCCTAATTATGGTAAAAATCTACTAATAATGAAATTCTATTAAAATAAGGAAAAAACGCGAAAGTCGGAAAAATTCGCCTCGAACTTGACCTATGCAGCCACATAGCTTTAGAGCATGCGGTCATATAGTACAATTGGTCTTCGACTTTAGGACTTCTGTTGGGTGTATGCGACCGCAGGACATTAGACCTATGCGGCCGCATGGTTGAATGCTCTAGCTTCATTTTCTTCAGCTTTAAGGACGTTGATCTAATACTCTTCGTCCTTCGTCCCTAACACGAGACTTGCTCCATTTTACATCTCGAACATTGTTTCATCAACCTTTGCTTTGACGAGCAATCCCATCACCTCTTTCACATGCTTGGCCCTCGATCGCATCATCAGCCCCTCGACTATCAACTGATCTTTTCTCAAGCTCGACTCTAGACTTGACTTTGGTACTTGTGCTTCCTGGATCACATCATCTCCTCCCTCTTTGAAAGGATTCAACCTCGAATCTGCACTTGCATCGAAAAGAGATAAGTCAAAAACATTGAAGGTTGCAGAGAACATTATACTCACCGGGAAGATCTATCTTATAAGCGTTGTTGTTGATCTTCTCAATCACTTGGAACGGTCCATCTCCTCGTGGCAATAACTTTGATTTTCTTTGCTTTGGGAATCACTCTTTCCTGAAATGCACCCAAACACAATCTCCGAGTTCGAAAGTGACATATTTTCGGCCTTTATTTCCTTGTGTTGTGCGTTGATTGTTCTTCCTCTCTATTTGCTCCCTTACCATTTCATGGAGTGTCTTTACCAATTCGGCTTTCTTTTTCCCGTCCAAGCTACCTCGTTCATTCATAGCCAAAGGTATTAAATCCATAGGTGTTAAAGGATTAAAACCATAATCGATTTCAAAATAGTGAAAACGACGTAGTAGAATGCGTGGCCCTATTATATGCAAACTCAATGAAAGGAAATCATTCTTCCCAATTCTTTAGATTTTTATTAACCATAGTGCACAATAGTTGTGTAATTGTTCTATTCACTACTTTAGTTTGACCATTGATTTGTGGGTGACAAGTTGTAGAAAACAATAATTTCGTGCCTAACTTATTCCACAAGAGCAGCCAAAGGTGACTAAGAAACTTAACATCCCTATCGAACACAATACTTTTGGGAACACCAAGCAAACGCACTACTTATTTGAAAAAAAAAGTCCGCAATGTTAGTGGCATCATTGGTTTTGTGACATGGTATAAAGTGTGCCATTTTACTAAACCTATCCACCTCAACAAAAATTGAATCACAGCCCTTTTTAGTCCTAGGCAAACCTAACACAAAATCCATTGAAATGTCAACCCAAGGTTCGCTAGGTACCAGTAAAGTTGTATAATGTCCATGAGGTAAAACCTTTGATTTACCCTTTTTATAAGTTATGCAACGACTACAACTTCGTTCTACGTCAATCTTCATTTTAGGCTAATAAAAGCGTTCATTTAACATGTCTAAAGTCTTTACTACCCTAAAATGACCCATTAAACCCCCACTATGTGCCTCCCTAACCAACAATTCATGCATTGAGCAATTAGGAACACACAATTTATTTTCTCGAAACAAATACCCCTCATGGTTAAATAACTTGTCAATAGCCCCCTTATTACATGAATTGTAGATGTTAGAAAAATCCAAATCGTTTTCATACATGTCCTTAACTTACTCAAAACCAAGTAATTTCGCACTTAAAGAAGTAAGAAGCACATACCTTTGCGACAAGGCATGGGCTACTATGTTTTCCTTGCCTTGTTTATATCTAATGACATATGGAAAAGTCTCTATGAATTCCATCCAACGTGCATGTCGTTTGTTCAACTTACTTTGACCTCGCAAATGTTTCAATGATTTATGGTCGGTGTGAATAACAAACTAGAGAATAAAGCTCGAACTAGTAAATTACCTCTTTGGCAAAGGCTCGAACTAGAGCTGCCCCACTTAGTTTCTCGCTAAAGTATGCTATATGCCTCTTTTCCTGCATTCCGGAAACACATCATCAAATTCCTGCAATAAAGAAGTAACTAAACTAGGGAGGGATGTGTTAGACTCTTCAAAATTGAGGAGTGATTCCTTATATACCAAAAGAATCATTTGTTGTCTCTCCACTATCGCCTTTTTCAATTCACTCCCTTTTGCAAAGAAATTTATTTTCGGCTTTTCTCTCCTCTGGAAAGACTCTCTTTGTTTTCTCTCATTTGGCCCCACTCTTTTTTCTTCCTCACCGGCCACCCCACTATTTTCTCTCTTTTTCTCTAACTTTCTCCCGCTCTTTTCTTCCTCATTTTTCAATTTGATTTGGTCCTCATACACTTGTCCCGGTGTTAATGGCGCAAGAGTGATGACTTTCCTTCTTTCACAAAACTATATTTAATCTTATACCCATCATGTATTGTTTTCCTATCATATTGCCAAGGTTGTCCCCAACAAAATATGCCCCGCATGCATAGGTACAACATCACATAACACCTCATCATGATAATTCCTAATGGAAAAATTAATCAATACCCTTTTTTTCACCTTAACCTCTTGCAACCTATATGGTCTAGGATGTTTTAATAGTGTTAATCCTAATTTTTCCACTACATTAGTGCTAGCTACATTTGTACAACTTCCACCATCAATTATTGCACTGTATACCTTCCCGTTGACATGACACCGTGTGAGGAATATATTTATCGCTGCTGCTCCAAGTCATCCACCTTGATTTGAGCGCTAAGTGCTCGCCTCGTGACCAACAACTCCCCAACTGCATACTCCATGGTGTTTTCCTCATCAATGTCCTCCAACTCCTGCATGTCTTCATAATAACCTTTACTCTCGGTCTCCACTTCCCTGCTGTCTTGCAAAATCATGGTTCTTTTATTTGGACATTGTAAAGCAATGTGTCGAACTCCCAAGCAACGAAAACACTTGATGTCTCGATTCCTTGATGGCTAGAATTCTACCTTTGGTGTAGTCTTGCTAGCTCCTTCCTCCTTTTCTCTCGGTACCTCCAGTCTTACTCTTGCATCAGCTCCATCTCCTTTATTATTTTCCCACTTTGGCTTCTAAGAAGGATTAGAAACCGAAGATCCACCTTGATACCTTACTGTCCCCTTTCACTTCAATTACTTTTCCACCTTCATGGCCACATGTAGCATGTCTTCAATCTCCACATAATGTTATAGTTCCACTACATTGGCGATGTCCTTATTCAATCCCCTTAAAAATCGAGCCATAGTGGCTTCCCTATCGTCTTCCACGTTCGCCCTAATCATAAGCATCGCCATCTCCTTATGGTAATCCTCTACACTCCTAGTGTCTTGATCTAGATTTTGTAACCGTTGATGAAGCTCCAAGTAATAGTGATTAGGTACAAGCCATTTCCGCATTAACATCTTCAACTCCTCCCAAGTATTTATAGGTTGTGCCCCAATCCTTCGCGTCATCGTCACCACTTGATCCCACCAAGTTATTGCATAGTCAGAGAACTCAAGAACCGTAATTTTCACTTTTTTCTCCCTCGAGTAGTTGTGGCAGTCGAATATCAACTCAATCTTCTTCTCCCACTCTAAGTACGCCTCCGGATCACTCCTCCCTTTGAAAGAATGAATGGTCATTTTAATATTTCCCAAATTACCATCTAAGTCACACCTTAAATTAATCTTACCACTCTGCCTTTTACCACTCGTTGCTTTCACTACGTGCTTCAAAAACAAATTGGAACTCAACAAAGGAATTAGTCTCGTGAAACCCAAATCGAATTCAAGTGAGATTACAAAACAAAGAAGGACTCGAATTTGGAAGTTTTGAGATTCAAGAAAGTGGTTCTTGAATTGATTTGGACTAAGAAAGACAATTTAAGAAAACAAGGGACTAATTTGCAAATAAATTACAAAAAAATTGAATAGTAGCCGTGAATGGTACTTTTTTCGAATTTTTTTACTTTTTTTCTTTTTCTGCTACTGTATGATGAACAATACATATTCTTTTTTTTTGGGACCCGAACTTTAACTACGACACCAACATAAGAAATGGAAGTTGTTTTGTCCAAAAACAACTTTTGAAGTTTTAGACAAAAAAATTCGGATAAAGCACTCAAGAATTTTACTGGACAGAAGAACAGGAAGAACGAAGAAAAACTAGAAACAAAGACTTGATAAGAATTTAAAAGGGATATAACCTTGAATTGGAGCCTAAGCTCTGATACCAACTGATGTGAACCCGCGTAGCACGATCACTACCAAACCCACAACAAATTGAGAATCAAACCCAAGAAAGCCAAAGACAAGGTTTTGGATTAAAGCCAATAAACTAGAACCAAGCAACCCGAATCGCCTACAATATGCGGACCTCTTGATTACACAATTTAAATGAATCTCACCCAGTTGATTTGACTACCACAAGATTAATCTTGATAAGTTCACAAGTTGTTCAATGAAGAACAAGACAAAGCAATTAATGCCTCATGAATAATATTCAATAATATCAGAGTTGTAATGTTTTACAATAAGGAATAAAGTATTTATACTACCTTAGATATCCTAAGTAAACTAGGAAAAATATCTAAGAATAATGCAAAATTCGTTCACAATAGCCTAATTATGGTAAAAATCTACTAATAATGAAATTCTATTAAAATAAGGAAAAAGATGCAAAAATTGGAAAAATTCGCCTCGGACTTGGCCTATGCGGCCGCATAGCTTTAGAGCATGTGGTCACATAGTGTAATTGGTCTATGACTTTGGGACTTCTGCTGGGTCTATACGACTGCAGGACTTTAGACCTGTGCGACAGCATGGTTTAATGCTCCAGCTTCATTTTTTCAGCTTTAAACACGTTGATCCAATACTCTTCGACCTTCGTACTCAACATGAAACTTGCTCCATTTTGCATCCCAAACATTGTTTCATCAATCATTACTTTGACAACCAATCCCATCACCTCTTTCACATGCTTGGCCCTCGATCGCATCATCAGCTCCTCGACTATCAACGAATCTTTAATCGGGCTCGACTCTGGACTTGACTTTGGTACTTATGCTTCCTTGATCACATCACATTTCTAGGCAATTTTTAAGACACGATGTGTAGGCCATGTTCCTGCACGTCTTGGCTGCGATAGGGACGCAACTTCATTGTCAGACATTTCTAGGCAGTTTGTGGGCACAATGTGCAGGCCATGTCCGGGATTTCAGGTGTATCTAGGAAGTTTGTGGGCATGGTGTGTAGGCAATGTTCGTGATGCTTCCCGACCATGTTAGGGACATAAGCAGATTTTCAACCCAATAAAGAAAGCACGGTGTGGAGGCCATGTTGGGGGAGCAAGCACGTTCCCAAGCATTCTGGACAGTTTCTAGGACATGGTGTGTAGGCCACATTCAGGACAAGTTATGGTCATGGCAGGGACGCAGCTTGATTTTCAGGCATTTTTTTATAATTTCTGGACACTGTGTATAGTCCATGTCAAGGACGCATCCTGACTGCAACAGGGACGCAGCCTAATTTTTAGGTGTTTCTAGACAGTTTCTGGGTCACGGTGTATAGGCCAGGTCCAGGACACGTCCGAGCCACGACAAGTATGGAGCCTGATTTTCAGGCATTTCAGGGCAATTTTTGGGCACGGTGTGCAGGCCATGTCCGGGACGCATCCTGAATGAAATAGGAACCCAACCTAATGTTTAGGCATTTGTAGGTAGTTTCTAGGACACGGTGTGGAGGCAATGTCCAGGATACGGTAGGGACACATCCTGATTTTCATGTATTTTTAGGTAGCTTCTGGAAAGCGATGTGCGGACCATATTTGGGATGCTTCTGGACTGCGTCCGGGATGCAACTTGATTTCCAGGCATTTCTAGGCAGTTTTTGGGATACGATGTACAGGTCATGTCCGGGACATGATAGGGATGCAGAATGATTTTTGGCACTTCTGGGCACAGTATGCAGGACATGTCCGAGACGTGTCCTGGCTACGACAGGGACACAGCCTGATTTCCAGGCATTTCTAGAAAATTTGTGGGCACGGTGTGTAGGCAATGTTCGGGATGCTTCCCGGCCATGTTAAGGATGTAAGCAGATTTTCAACTAAACGAAGGAAGCATGGTGTACAGGCTATGTCAAGGGCATAGGCACATTTCCAAGCATACTGGGTAGTTTTTGGGACACGATGTGCAAGCCATATTCGAGACAAGTTAAGGCCACGACAGGTATGCAGCTTGATTTTCAGGCATTTTTTGACAGTTTCTAGGCACTTTGTGCAGGCCATGTCTAGGATGCATCCTAGCCGTGACAGGGGCGCATCTTGATATTTAGGCATTTCTAGGCAGTTTTTAGGTTACGATGCACAGGCCATGTCCAGTACGCGTTTAAGCCACGTCAGTGATGGAGCCCAATTTTCAGGCATTTAAGGATAGTTTTTGGGCACGATGTGCAGGCCATGATCGGGACGCGTCCTGATTGCTGCAGGAATGCAACTTGATTTCCAGACATCTCTAGGCAGTTTTTAGGACACTGTGTGCAGGCAATGTCTAGGATACGATAGGGACGCAGCATGATTTTCATGTATTTCATGCATTTCGAGGTAGTTTCTGGAAAGCGATGTGCAGCCATGTCCTGGATGCGTCTGGGCCGTGGTAGAGATGTAGCCTGACTTCCAGGCTTTTCTAGGCAGTTTGTGGGCACGGTGTGCAGGCCAAGTCCGGGATGCATCCTGGCCACAACAGAGATGTAGCCTAATTTTTTGGCATTCTAGGCAATTTCTGGGACTCGGTGTGTAGGCCAAGTTTGGGACATGTCATGGCCACGATAGGGACGCAGCCTGATTTCCAGGCAATTTCTAGGTCATAGGGTTTTGGGTTTTTTTTTCATTAATTTAGAATTAAAAGTAGGAAATATATACGTGACAAAGAATAATGAAAATAAAATGTAGTTCAATGTTAAAACCCATGAATAATAAAACTAGTCTACAAAACAAAACCAAACATCCCGTTGTCGTAGTGCCACAAATAAACCCCTCCGCCTCCTTTAGACCAGTGCCGCCGTTAGTCAGGACTGGCACATGTGCATGGTAGTGGTGATGGTGATGATGAAGAGGAGGTACCCATGCTGTAGATTGGTGGCCGGAGCGATGTTTATGAGATAGAACCATAACCTCTAGCTTTTAACCCTTCTGGCAATGTTCTTCAGCTCCATTGCTGAAGAAAAATGGACCTAATTTTTCCAGTGAAATTGTAGTTTCTCCATCATGGTGTTATTTTATTGGATTGGCGTTGTTGCAGATTTTTTAGTCTTTCTCGGTCACTTCCAGCACTGAATCAGTCTTGGAATCATACTTCAGAACTAAAGAATCCCCAATCTAAAAATGAGTTTTCTCAACCCATTTGTTGAACTCGTCAATAGAAGATGGAACTGCCCATAAATTATTTTCACCGCCTACTACGAACTCTCTTACTTTAGAAAGAACACATAGCAAAAACACGACGATCGAAAATAAGAAAATATTTTTGAGTGTAGCCATTTTAAGCGAAAAACCAAAAGATTTTTAAATAAGATTTGAGTAATTTTGTAGACAATAGAATAGAAAGGATCAAGGTTTAGGGTTCAGGGTCCCGGGTCTAGGGTTCAGGGTTCAGCGTCCAAAGTTCAGGGTTCACGGTCTAGGGTTCGGGTTTCAGGGTTTAGGTTTAGGGCTTAGGGCTTAAGGCTTATGGTTTGGGGTTTAGGGTTTAGGGTTTCTGGTACACGGTGTGCAGGACAGTCCAGGACATTGGCTTATTTTCAGGCATTCCTAGGCAGTTTCTGGAACACAATGTGCATCCCATGTCCAGGACCCGTCCTAGCTGCGGCAGGGACGTAGCTTGATTTCTAGGCATTTCTAGGCAGTTCACGGGACACGGTGTGCAGGCCATGTCCATGTTACGGCAGGCACCCAACCTGATTTTCAAGTATTTCTAGGCAGTTTTTGGGACACATTGTACAGGCCATGTTAGGAACATGGCATGAACGTAGCATGATTTTTAGGCACTTCTAAGCACGATGTGTAGGACATGTCAGGGATGCATCCTGGCTGTGGTAAGGACATAGCCTGATTTTCAGGTATTTCATGGCAATTTTTGGGCAAAGTGTGCATGCCGTGTCTGGGACGTGTCCTGGCTGTGGTAGGGATGCAGCCTAATTTTCAGGCATTTCTAGGCAATTTCTAGGACTCGATGTGTAGGCTACGTTCGAGAAGCGACATGGCCAAGGTAGGGACACTGCTTGATTTTCAGGCATTTATGGGTAGTTTTTGGGCATTGTGTGCAGGCCATGTCTCGGACGCGTCCTGTCGCGACTGGGACATAGCCTGATTTTCACTCATTTCTAGGCAATTTTTGGGTCACAGTGTGCAAGCCATGTCCAGGATGCCGCAGGGATGTATCTTTATTTTCATGTATTTCTATGCAGTTTTCTAGGGTACGGTGTGCAGGCATTGTCCTGGACGCGTTAGGGCCGCGACAGGTATGCAACCTGATTTCCAAGCATTCTTAGGCAGTTTCTAGGACACAGTGTGAAGGTTGTGTCCAGGAGCATATGGGATGGAGCTTCATTTTCAGGCGTTTCTAGGTAGTTTCTACGACACGGTGTGCAGGCCATGACCGGGATGCGTCCATGCCACAGCAGGGACGTGGCCTAATTTTCAGTCATTTTTGGGAAGTTTTTGGGCACTGTGTATAGACCACGTCCAGGACGCCTCCTTGCCGCAGTAGGGGGTACAGCCTGATTTTCAGGCATTTGTAGGTAATTTGTGGGTATGGTGTGCAGGCCATGATCGGGACGCGTCCAGGCCACAGCAGGGACGCAACCTGATTTTCTAGCATTTCTTGACAATTTCTGGGACTTGATGTGCAGGCCATGTCCGGGATGCGTCATGGCCACGACAGGGACGGAGACTGATTTTTAGGCCTTTTTTGCAGTTTCTGGGTCACGATGTGCAGGCTATCTCCAGGATGCGACAGGGACGTTTCCTGAGTTTCTGGTATTTTTTGGCAGTTTCTGGAACACGGTGTGCAAGCAATGTTCGGGACGCGTCTGGGCCATGACAGGGATGCAGCCTGGTTTCCAAGCATTTCTAGGCAATTTTTGGGACACGATGTGCAGGCCATGTCTAGGTTGCTACAGGGATACATCCTGATTTTCACGTACTTCTACACAATTTCTTGGACGCGATGTCCAGGTAGTGTCCAAGATGCGTCAGGGCTGCTGCAGGGATGCAACCTGATTTTCAGACATTTCTAGGTAGTTTTTGCGACATGGAGTGCATGCCATGTCTAGGACGCGACAAAGACATAACCGATTTTCAAGCATTTTTGGGCAGTTTCTGGACACGATGTGCAGGCCATGTCTAGGATGCTACAGGGACACGTCTGATTTTCACGTTTTTCTAGCCAGTTTCTTGGACACAAGGTAATTTTTGGGACATGGTATGCAGGCCATGTCCAGGACGCATCCTGATTTTTAGGCATTTCTAGGCAGTTTCTGGGACACTATGTACAGGCCATGTCCAGGACGCTTCCGGGCCACACCAAGGACGAAACCTAATTTTCAGGCATTTCTAGGAAGTTTTTGGGCACAGTGTGCAGGCCATGTCCTAGACGCAGCCTGATTTTCAGGTATATCTTGTCAGTTTCCAGGTCACGTTGTGCAGGTCATGTTCGTGATGCGTCCGGGCTACGGTAGGGACGGAGCCTAATTTTCAGGTAATCCTGGGCAGCTTCTGGGCACGGTATAAAGGCCATGTACGGGGATGCCTCCTGGCCAGGCAGGGATGGGTCCTGATTTTTAGGCATTTCTGGGAAGTTTTTGGGCACGGTGTACTGGCCATGTCCTAGACGTAGCTCGATTTTCAAGCATTTCTCGTTAGTTTTTGCGTCACAGTGTACAGGTCATGTCCAAGACGCGTCCGAGCCATGGCAGGGACAGAGCCTGATTTTTAGGTAATTTTGGGTAATTTCTGGGTACGGTGAACAAGCCATGTCCGGGATGTATCCTGACCTGGTAGGGATACAGCCTGATTTTCAAGCATTTTAGGGAGATTTTGGGCATGGTGTGCAAACCATGTCCTAGACACAGCCTGATTTTTAGGCATTTCTTGTTAGTTTCTAGGTCACGATATGCAGGCCATGTCCGAGACGCGTCCTGGCCAGGGCAGGGACGGAGCTTGATTTTTAGGCAATTTCGGGCAATTGTTGGGCATGATGTACCGGCCATGTCCGGGACGCCCCCTAGCCAGGTAGGGACGCAGCCTGATTTTCAGGCATTTCTAGATAATTTGTGGGAATGGTGTGCTAGCCAAGTCCGGGATGCATCCTGACCGCGGCAGGGATGCCGCCTGATTTTCAGGCTTGTCTATGCAATTTTTGGGACTCGGTGTGTAGGCCAAGTCCGAGATGCGTCATGGCCATGGCAAGGACGTTGCCTGATTTTCTCTGTCATTGTGTGATTTTATTGGATTAGCGTTGCTGCAGATTTTGTAGTCTTCCTCGTTCACTTCCAGCACTGAATGAGTCTTGGAATTATACTTCAGAACTAAAGAATCCCCAATCTGAAAATGAGTTTTCTTAGCCCATTTGTTGAACTCGTCAACAGAAGATGGAACTGCCCATAAATTATTTTCACAGCCCACTACGAACTCTCTTACTTCAGAAAGAACACACAGGAAAAATATGATGATTGAAAATAAGAAACTATTTTTGAGTGATGCAATTTTAACACGGTATGCAAGCAATGTCCATGACGCGTCTGAGCCGCAGTAGGGATGGAACCTGATTTCCAGGCATTTCTAGGTAGTTTTTAGGATACGGTGTGCAGGTCATGTCTAGGACGAGTCAGGGACGCAACCAGATTTTTAGGTATTTCTAGGCAATTTTCTTGGACATGGTGTGCAGGCCATGACTAGGATGCGTTCGGCCGCGACAATGACGTAACCTGATTTTCAGGCATTTCTGGGAAGTTTTTGGGCACGGTGTACAAGCCACGTCCAGGATGCGTCCTAGTTGCCGTAGGGACGCAGCCTGATTTCCAACCATTTGTAGGTAATTTCTGGGACTCGGAATGCAGTCCATGTTCGGGCCTCATCTAGGTCGCGGTAGGATATAGTCTGGTTTCCAGGCATTTCTAGGCAATTTGGGGGGCACGGTGCAGGCCATGTCCAGGATGCTACATGGACACATCCTAATTTTCACGTATTTCTATGCATTTTCTTGGACACGTTGTGCAGGCAATGTTCGGGATGTGGTCAGGGCTACTGCAGGGATACAACCTGATTTCTAGGCATTAGGGGGTAGTTTCTGGGACACGGTGTGCAAGCCATGTCCAAGATGTGGTAGGGATGCAGCCTGATTTTCAAGCATTTTTAGGCAGTTTTTGGGATACGGTGTGCAAGCCAAGTTCGGGGTGCATCCGGGCCATGACGGGGTCGCAGCCTGATTTTCAATCATTTTTGAGAAGTTTTTGGGCATGGTGTGCAAGCCTTGTCCTAGACACAACCTGATTTTTAGTCATTTCTCGTTAGCTTCTAGGTCATAGTGTGTAGGTCATGTCAAGGATGCGTTAGGGCCATAGCAGGGACGGAGCTTGATTTTCAAGAAATTATGGCTAGTTTCTAGGGATGGTGAACAGGCTATGTCCAGGACGCCTCCTGGCTAGGTAGGGATGCAGCCTGATTTCCAGGCATTTCTAGGCAGCTTGTGGACATGGTGTGTTGCCCAAGTTCGAGATGCATCCTGGCCGCGACAGAGACGTAGCCTGATTTTCAGGCATTTCTATGCAATTTCTGGGACTTGGTGCGCAGGCCAAGTTCGGGATGCGTCATGGCCACGGCAGGGACGCAGTCTAATTTTCGGGCATTTCTAGGTAGATTTTGGGTCATAGGGTTTAGGGTTTAGGGTTTTTCTTCAATTAATTTTGAATTAAAAGTAGGAAATATACGTGATAAAGAATAATAAAAATAAATGTAGCTTAACGTTACAACCCATGAATAATAAAATTAGTCTACACAACGAAACCAAACTTCCCACCGTCGCAGTGCCACAAATAAACCCCACCGCCGCCTTTAAACCAGTAACACCATTAGTCGGGGCTGGCGCCAGTGCATGGTAGTGGTGACGGTGATGATGAGGAGAAGGTGCTTGAGCTGTAGATTGGTTACTGGAGCCATTTTTATTGGAAATAACCATAACCTCTAGCTTTTGACCCTTCTAGCAATGTTCTTCAGCTCCACTGATAAAGAAAAATAGACCTAATTTTTCTAGTGAAATTGTAGTTTCTCCACCATGGTGTGATTTTATTGGATTTGCATTTTTGTAGATTTTGTAGTCTTCCTTGGTCACTTCCAGCACTGAGTCAATCTTGGAATCATACTTCAGAACTAAAGAATCCCCAATCTGAAAATGAGTTTTCTTAGCCCATTTGTTGAACTCGTCGACAGAAAATGAAACTGCCCATAAATTATTTTCACCGTCTATTACAAGCTATCTTGCTTCAGAACGAACGCACAACAAAAACATGACAGGCGAAAATGAAAAAATAATTTTAAGTGAAGCCATTTTAATAGGGTGTGCAGGCAATATACATGACGCGTCAGGGCCGCGGCAGAGATGCAACCTGATTTCCAGGCATTTCTAGGCAGTTTCTTAGACACAGTGTGCAGGCCATGTCCAGGACGCATCAAAGATGCAGCCTAATTTTAAGGCATTTCTAGGCAATTTTCGGGACACGATGTGCAGGCCATGACCGAAATGCATCCGGGCCACGGCAGGGACGCAGCCTGATTTTCAGGCATTTTTGGCTAGTTTTTTGGCCACGGTGTGCAAGCCACATTTCGGATGCCTCCTAGCCGTGGTAGGGACACAGCCTGATTTTTAGGCATTTGTAGGCAGTTTGTGGGCACGGTGTGCCGACCATGTCTAGGACGTGTCCTGGCCGCGACAGGGACACAGCCTGATTTTCAGGCATTTCTTGGCAAATTTTGGGACTTGGTGTGAAGTCCATGTCTGGGATGAGTCATGGCCATGATAGGGACGAAGCCTGATTTTCAAGCAATTTTAGGCAATTTTGGGGACACCGTGTGCAGGCCTTATCTAGGATGCGACAGGGACGTATCTTGACTTCCAGGTATTTTTAGGCAATTTCTGGAACAGGTGTGCAGGCGATGTCCGGGACGCGTCTAGGCCGCGACAAGGATGCAGCCTGGTTTTCAGGCATTTCTAGGGAATTTCTGGGACACTCTGTACAGGCCATGTCCAGAATGCTGCGGGGCTACTGCATGGATGCAACCTGATTTCCAGGCATTTGTAGGTAGTTTCTGGGACACAGTGTGTAGGCCATGTCCAGGATATGGCAGGGACACAGGCCATGTCCAGGACGCGTCATGGACACAGTGTGCAGGCAATGTGTCTACGAAATTAAATACCATTCTTATAGCACCTTACAAGTTTATGAGGCTTGACTTATTGCTAAAGGATTTATACAAAGGGGAGGGATCGAAATTGAGGGCTTCATCATATGAATGTCTATAATTGAAGTATTGGTGATAGAGTTGCTGTTAACCCAATGTACCACGAATGAAGAAAATACATTGAGTTGGATTACCACACAGTACAAGAAAAAAAAATTTAATTGGGGAAATTGAGATAATCTACAATGAAATGGGACAACAAATAGGTGGTTATTTACAAAATCACTGGAATAAGTTGTTTTTCACTGACAACTTAGAAAATTTTGAGTTCTTGACATTCACACTCTAACTTTAGAGAAGTATTGAAGGAAAGGAAATCACTTTATATTATGATCAAGGAATATATGCATAGTGCATAGCTGTGGTTTTGAATAATTGTGTGCAAGACATCTAGCAATTATGTCTTAAAGCAATTATAAGAATTCTTGTTATAATTGGCAATTTGTGAGAGAACACTTACTTTCGAAGCTACTGTTAACAAAAATACTTTTCTAGTAGAAGAGTGTTACATTCCGTTTTGACTCGGCTACTGAGAAACTTGAACATAAAAATATAATAGATTATTAATATATTATTGGATGATAGCAAAAAAGTCAAAATAATTAACAACATCATCGCTAAGACATACAATGAACCCTCTACAAAATTCAAGAAATGAATTAGCATTCCCATGACTATTTATAGTTTTTTTCCATTTTTCTTTCTATTTTTTAAAATATTTTACTAAAAAATTACTTAAAACTAACTTCTTTTGCTTGCAAAAATAAAGTCTAGCCAAACAATAATTTTTTTTTAACTAAAACATAAAATGAAAAATAGATACTTACTATGTTGAAAGGCAATGACAATAATTGAAATCCCAGTAGGAAATGTGTCCTCATTTCTTACCTAGTGGCTGGTGAATCAACGCTTCTTCTTGAGCTGGAAATATAATATCATTTCAAGTTAATTTGAATGTTATATTTTATACAACATTTAAAAAATAGAATGCGAATATATTTTACTGAATAAAAAAATCCATGAAATAATTTTTCATAATTTTAAATCAAATGTAATCTTCTATTTTAAGAAATAGTATTTCAGAATGAAAAACCAAAATCATTTTCTATTTTAAACTTAAAATTGAAAATTCAAAGAGGAAACCGAATTAGCCCATGCTTAGTTCTCGGTTTCTGAATGTTGGAAATTAAACATGATTCATGAATAATGAAAAAAATTAAATTTGATACATGAATTAGTTTATTTAATATTCATGCATTTATTTAAATCATGTATCCAAATGATTCTTTGTATCATATTATTCATAGTATGTAGGAAAAGTCATTAATTAGTCTATTAAGTTCATACAATGTATTTGGGATCCTTTATACCTATAAAAGGCCTTGTGTTTGAGACATTTTATAAAGCCAAGCCATGGAATACAAATATTTTTTGAGAATTCTGAGAATTTTTCTATCTAGTCTTTAGGGTTACGTTCTGAGAATTTTTCTATCTAGTCTTTAGGGTTTCGGGTTTGGGGTTTTTAAGGGTTTGGGGGGTTTTTTTTTTTTTTTTTGGGGAAAATACCACTAGTGTGGCTTATTTTGTAATATAGGAAATGAGAATACACAAAAAGGAGGGAGACATAAACCTGACCTCCTGTAAGTGAAAAAAATTACAAATGTCTCAAATGAAGCGCAAATTATATTAAACAAAATGTGTCTAAAAAACTAGTGAATAATACTCAAGGGTATTCCCTAGGATAAATCTTTGGGTGATAGTACATAGACATCGTTCGTGTCATACGTCTGGTTTGCAATTTCTGGGACACAGTGTGCAGACCATGTTCGGGACACGTCCTGCTGCGGCAGGGACGCAACCTGATTTTCAGGAATTTTTAGGCAGTTTGTGGGCACCGTTTGTAAGCCACGTCTGGGACTCGTCCTGGCCGCGGTAGGGACACAACCTTATTTTCAGGCATTTCTAGGCAATTTGTGGGCACAGTATGCAAGCAATGTTCGGGACGCTTCCCGGCCACGTTATGGACGCAAGTATATTTTCCACCAAATGAAGGAAGCACAGTGTGTAGGTCATGTCAAGGGCGCAAGCACGTTCACAAGCATTCTGGGCAGTTTCTGGGACACGGTGTACATGCCATATTCAGGATAAGTCATGGTCACGACAGGGACGCAGCCTGATTTTCAGGCATTTTTGGACAGTTTCTAGGCACTGTGTTCAGGCCATGTCTGGGATGTAGCCTGATTTTCAGGCATTTTAAGGTAGTTTCTAGGTTACGGTGTGTAGGCCATGTCCAGGACGTGTCCGAGCACAGGAAGGATAGAGCTTGATTTTCAAGCATTTCAGGGCTGTTTTTTGGGACGATGTACAAGCCATGTCCGGGAAGCGTCCTAATCGCGACAAAAATGCAACTTGATTTCTAGGCATATCTAGACGATTTTTGGGACATGTTGTGTAGGCAATGTCCAGGATACTGTAGGGACACCGCCTGATTTTTAGGCATTTATGGGTAGTTTTGGGCACTATGTGCTGGCCATGTCCGGGATGCACACAGCCTGATTTTCAATCATTTCTAGGCAGTTTTTGAGTCACAGTGTGTAGGCCATGTCCAGGATGCTACAGGGACGCATCCTAATTTTCACGTATAGAAAATATACATTTTCTTGGACATGGTGTGCAGGCAATGTTCGGGAGGCGTCAGGGCTACTGCAAGGATGCAACTTGATCTCCAGGCATTTGTGGGTAGTTTCTGGGACACGGTGTGTGGGCCATGTCCTGGATGTAGAAAGGACGCAGCCTGATTTTCAAACATTCTAGGCAGTTTTTGGGATACGGTGTGAACGCCATGTCCGGGATGCAATCGGGCAACGGTGGGGTCGAAGCCTGATTTTCAAGCATTTTTTAGAAGTTTTTGGGCCCGGTGTGCAAGCCTTGTCCTAGACGCAGCCAGATTTTCAGGCATTTTTCGTTAGTTTCTGGGTTATGGTGCGCAGGTCATGTCAAGGACGCGTTAGGGCCACGGCAGGGATGGAGCTTGATTTTCAGGTAATTCTGGGTAGTTTCTGGGGATGGTGTGCAAGCCATGTCCGGGATGCCTCCTGGCCAGGTAGGGACGCAGCCTGATTTTCAGGTATTTCTAGGCAGTTTGTGGACACGGTGTGTTGGCCGAGTTCAGGACGCATCCTGGCCGCGACAGAGATGCAGCCTGATTTTCACGCATTTCTTGACAATTTCTGGGACTTGGTGTGCAGGCCGAGTCTGGGACGCGTCATGGCCATGGCAGGGACGCAGTCTAATTTTCAGGCATTTCTAGGCAGATTCTAGGTCATAGGCTTTAGGGTTTAGGTTTTTTCTTCAATTAATTTTGAATTAAAAGCAGGAAATATAGACGTGACAAAGAATAATAAAAATAAAATGTAGCTCAATGTTACAACCAAGAATAATAAAATTAGTCTACACAATGAAACCAAACTTCCCATCGTCACAGTAACACAAAAAAATCCCACCGTCGCCTTTAGACCAGTACCACCGTTAGTCGGGGCTGGCCCCAGTGTATGGTAGTGGTGACGGTGATGATGAGGAGAAGGTGCATGTGCTGTAGATTGGTGGCTGGAGCCATGTTTATTGGACAGAACCATAACCTCAAGCTTTTGACCCTTCTAGCAATGTTCTTCAGCTCCACTGATGAAGAAAAATAGACCTGATTTTTCTAGTGAAATTGTAGTTTCTCCATCATGGTGTAATTTTATTGGATTGGCATTGTTGCAGATTTCGTAGTTTCCTCGATCACTTCCAGCACTGAATCAGTCTTCGAATCATACTTCAGAACTAAAGAATCCCTAATCTGAAAAATGAGTTTTCTCAGCCCATTTGTTGAACTCGTCAACAGAAAATGAAATTGCCAATAAATTATTTTCACCATTTATTACAAACTCTCTTGCTTCAGAACGAACACACAACAAAAAACGACGGTTGAAAATAAAAAAATAATTTTGAGTGAAGCCATTTTAACACGGTGTGCAGGCAATGTTCGGGATGCGACAAGGATGCAACCTGATTTCTAGGCAATTTTCTTGGACATAGTGTGCAGGCCATGTCAGGCGCGTCAGGTACGCAGCCTGATTTTAAGGCATTTCTAGGTAGTTTCTGGAACACGGTGTGCAGGCCATGATCGGGATGCGCTTGGGCAACGACAAGGACATATGCTGATTTTCTGGCATTTTTGGTAAGTTTTTGGCCACGATGTGCAGGCCACGTCAGGGACGCCTCCTAGCCGCTGTAGGGACACAGTCAGATTTTTTTGGCATTTGTAGGCAGTTTGTGGGCACGGTGTGCCGACCATGTTCGGGACGCGTCCTGGCCGCGATAGGGACGTAGCTTGATTTTCAGGCATTTCTTGGCAAATTTTAGGACTCGGTGTGTAGTCCATGTCCGGGACGCGTCAAGGCCACGGCAGGGACGAAGACTGATTTTCAAGCAATTTTAGGCAGTTTCTAGGACACCGTGTGCAAACTTTGTCTAGGATGCGACAGGGATGTATCCTGACTTTTAGGTATTTCTAAGCTGTTTCCGGAACACGGTGTGTAGGCGATGTCCGGGACGCGTCTAGGCCGTGGTAGGGATGCAGCATGGTTTTCAGGCATATCTAGGCAATTTCTGGGACACGGTGTGCAGGCCATGTCCATAATGCTGCAGGGACAGATCCTGATTTTCACGTATTTCTAAGCAATGTCATAGATACGGTGTACAGGCAATGTCTGGGATGCGTCAGGGCTACTGCATGGATGCAGCCTGATTTTCAGGCATTTGTAGGTAGTTTCTGGGACACGATGTGTAGGCCATGTCCAGGACGTGGCAGGGACGCAGGCCATGTCCAGGACACGTCATGGACACGGTGTGCAGGCAATGGGCCTTCAAAATTAAATACCATTCTTATAGCACCTTACAAGTTTGTGAGGCTTGACTTATTGCTAAAGGATTTATACAAAGTAGAGGGATCAAAATTGAGGACTTCATCATATGATTGTCTATACTTGAAGTATTCGTGCTAGAGTCTGCATGTTGCTGTTAACCTAATGTACCACGAATGAACAAAATACATTGAGTTGGATTACCACACAGTACAAGAAAAAAAATTAATGTGTTGAAATTGAGATAATCTACAATGAAATGGGACAACAAATAGGTGGTTATTTACTAAATCACTGGAATAAGTTGTTTTTCATTGACAACTTAGAAAATTTGGAGTTCTTGACATTCACACTCCAACTTTAGGGAAGTATTGAAGGAAAGGAAATCACTTTATGTTATGATCAAGGAATATATGCATAGTGCATAGCTGTGGTTTTGAATAATTGTGTGCAAGACATCTAGCAATTATGTCTTAAAGCAATTATAAGAATTCTTGTTATAATTGGCAATTTGTGAGAGAACACTTACTTTAAAAGCTATTGTTAACAAAGATACTTTTCTAGTAGAAGAGTGTTACATGTCGTTTTGACTCGACTGCTGAGAAACCTGAACATAAAAATATAATAGATTATTAATGTATTATTGGATGATAGCAAAAAAGTCATAATAATTAACAACATCATCGCTGAGACATACAATAAACCCTCAACAAATTCAAGAAATGAATTAGCATTCCCATGACTATTTATAGTTTTTTTCTTTTTTCTTTTTTTTTTTTAAATATTTAGCTAAAAATTACTCAAAACTAACTTCTTCTGCGTGCAAAAATAAAGTCTAGCAAAACAATAATTTTTTTAACTAAAACATAAAATGGAAAATAGATACTTACTGTGTTGAAAAGCAATGACAATAGTTGAAATCCCAGTAGGAAATGTGTCCTCATTTCTTACCCAATGGCTGGTGAATCAACGCTTCTTCTTGAGCTGGAAATATAATATCATTTCAAGTTAATTTGAATGTTATATTTTATACAACATTTAAAAAATAGAATGCGAATATATTTTACTGAATAAAAAAATCCATGAAATAATTTTTCATAATTTTAAATCAAATGTAATCTTCGATTTTAAGAAATAGTATTTCAGAACGAAAAACCAAAATCATTTTCTATTTTAAACTAAAAATTGAAAATTCAAAGAGGAAACCGAATTAGCCCACGCTTAGTTCTCGATTTCTGAATGTTGGAAATTAAACATGATTCATGAATATTGAAAAAAATTAAATTTGATACATGAATTAGTTTATTTAATATTAATGCATTTATTTAAATTTTGTATCCAAATGATTCTTTGTATCATATCATTCATAGTATGTAGGAAAAGTCATTAATTAGTCTATTAAGTTCATACAACGTATTTGGGATCCTTTGTACCTATAAAAGGCCTTGTGTTTGAGACATTTTATAAAGCCAAGCCATGGAATACAAATTTTTGAGAATTCTGTGAATTTTTCTATCTAAAAGCGTCCCAAACATTGCCTGCATACCGTGCCTACAAACTGCCTAGAAATGCTTGAAAATAAGGTTGTGTCCCTACCGCTGCCAGGACACGTCCCGGATGTGGCCTGCACACGGTGCCCACAAACTGCCTAGAAATTCCTGAAAATCAGGTTGCATCCCTGCCTCAGCCAGGACGTGTCCTGGACATGGCCTACACACTGTGTCCCAGAAATTGCAAACCAGACGCATGACACGATCGATGTCTATGTACTATCACCCAAAGATTTATCCTCAGGAATGCCCTTGAGTATTATTCGCTAGTTTTTCAGACACATTTCGTTTAATGTCATTTGCACTTCGTTTGAGACATTTGTAATTTTTTTCACTTATAGGAGGTCAGGTTTATGTCGCCCTCCTTTATGTGTATTCTCATTTCCTATATTATAAAATAAGCCACACTAGTGGTGTTTGCCCCCAAAAAAAAAAAAAAAAAAAAAAACAACCCCAAACCCTAAACCCTAAACCCATAACCCAAAAAGACTAGATAGAAAAATTCATAGAATTCTCAAAAAATATTTGTATTCCATGGCTTGGCTTTATAAATGTCTCAAACGCAAGGCCTTTTATAGGTACAAAGGATCTCAAATACATTGTATGAACTTAATAGACTAATTAATGACTTTTCCTACATACTATGAATAATATGATACAAAGAAACATTTTGGATACGTGATTTAAATAAATGCATGAATATTAAATAATCTAATTCATGTATCAAATTTAATTTTTTTCATTATTCATGAATTATGTTTAAGCTCCGTCCCTGCCTTGGCCCTAACGCATCCTTGACATGACTTGCACACCGTGACCTAGAAACTAACGAGAAATGCCGAAAAATCAGGCTATGTCTAGGACAAGGCTTGCACACCGTGCCCAAAAATTTCTCAAAAATGCTTGAAAAATTGGGCTGCGACCCCGCCGTTGCCCGGATGCATCCTAGATGTGGCCTGCACACCATATCCCAAAAATTGCCTAGAAATGCTTGAAAATCAGGCTGTGTCCCTACCACATCCTAGACATGGCCTACACACTGTGTCCTAGAAACTACCCACAAATGCCTGGAAATTAGGCTGTATCCCTGCAGTAGCCCCGACGCATCCCGAAAATTGCATGCACACCGTCTCCAAGAAAATGCGTAGAAATACGTGAAAATTAGGATGTGTCCCTGTAGCATCCTGGACATGGCTTGCACATCGTACCCCCGAAATTGCCTAGAAATGCCTAGAAACCAGGCAGTGTCCTTACCGCGGCCCAGACGTGGCCTGAGCATGGACTACATACCGAGTCCCAAAAATTGCCTACAAATGCTTGAAAATCAGGCTACGTCCCTACCGCAGCTAGGACGCGTCCCGGACGTGGCTTGCACACCGTGCCCAAAAACTTCCAGAAATGCCTGAAAATCAGGTTACGTCCCTATCGTGACCCGGATGCGTCCTGATCATGGCCTGCACACCATGTCCCAGAAACTGCCTAGAAATACCTAAAAATCCAGTTGCGTCCCTAACTCATCCTAGATATGATCTGCACATCGTATCCTAAAAACTGCCTAGAAATGCTTTGAAATCAGGTTGCATCCCTACCACGGCCCATACGCATCTCGGACATTGCTTGCACACCGTGTTAAATTGCTTCACTCAAAAATATTTTCTCATTTTTGCCCATCATGTTTTTCCTATGTGTTCTTTCTGAAGCAAGAGAGTTCGTAGTGGGCTGTGAAAATAATTTATGGGCAGTTCCATCTTCTGTTGACGAGTTCAACAAATAGGCTAAGAAAACTCATTTTTAGATTGGGGATTCTTTAGTTCTGAAGTATAATTCCAAAACTCATTCAGTGCTGGAAGTGAACGAGGAAGACTACAAAATCTGCAACAACGCCAATCTAATAAAATCACACAATGATAGAGAAACTACAATTTCACTAGAAAAATCATGTCTATTTTTCTTCATCGGTGGAGCTGAAGAACACTGCCAGAAGGGTCAAAGGCTAGAGGTTATGGTTCTATCCGAAAAAATGGCTCCGGCCATCAACTACAGCGCAGGCACCTTCTTCTCATCATCACCGTCACCACTACCATGCATTGACGCCAGCCCCGACTAACGGTAGTACTAGTTTGAAGGCGACGGTGGGGTTTATTTGTGGCACTACGACGGTGGAAAGTTTGGTTTTATTGTGTAGAATAGTTTTAACTTTGAGCTACATTTTATTTTATTATTCTTTGTCACATATATATTACTTGTTTTTCATTCAAAATTAATTAAAAAAACCCTAAACCCCAAACCCTATAACCCAGAAACTGTCTAGAATTGCCTGAAGATCAGGCTGCATCCTTGCCGTGGCATGACGAGTCCCAAAAATTGCCTAGAAATGCCTGAAAATCAGGCGGCGTCCCTGCCGCTGTCAGGATGCATCCCGAACTTGGCCAGCACACCGTACCCACAAACTGCCTAGAAATGCCTGAAAATGAGGTTGCGTCCCTACCTGGCCAGGAGGCGTCTCGGACACAGCCGATACATCGTGCCCAAAAACTACCCGAAATTGCCTAAAAATCAGGCTCCGTCCTTGCCCTGGCCATGACGCGTCCCGAACATATCCTGCACACCGTGACCCAGAAACTGACAAGAAATGCCTGAAAATAGGCTGCGTCTAGGACATGGTTTGCACACCTGTAATATCCCGAACTTCACGTTCTACATTTTGCCAATATGATTCATGCATTCCATGCTAATTACATTGTCATTTGCATCAACTTCCTAATTACTTTCTCTTAAAAACGTGTGTTTGATCATCGAGGCTTTAAAATCTTTATATAGTGATGATCTTTGACTCCTTGACCTAAGTAGTGAATTTCACATTGAGCTATGATAGAAAATTAGGTTAACTAGATGTTGAAGATTAGCTTGGTAAGTAATGGAAATCGAAAAGGTCGGAAATTAGTATCAACAAAAGTTCAAGCTTTCTATTCGATTGTTCGAGGTCACGTTAAACCCTAGATAGGTAAATGACATATTTGGGACATGAGACATAAAGGGACATGATCATGACATGATAATATATGTCTCATATGACGTTATAAATATTGAGGTGCGAATTGTGGAAATTAATCGAGAATCGGGTATCAATCGGGTAAGTAATTAAATGAACGGTTGAAGAATTATTCTATAAAATACTTTGGGATCTTAGGATAAGTGAAATGGATTGTAAACACATCAAAATAAGCCAAGGATACTTGGTTTGTGCCTGTAAAGATAGATATAAAATCAGATTTTTGCTACAAGTGACCACCTCATGCTTGAGCACCTCGCGCTTGGGATGTTTGTCATTTTAGCACTCAATTCCTTCAACCTTAAGGCATCAATCTCATGTATACTCCCTAAACACTTAATATAGGATAGATATATATCTTAAAAGTCACAAATGAATCCAAATATAATGGTTGAAAGTCAAGTACTGCTGCCATGAAGACACCTCATGCTAAGAGACCTCATGCTTGGGGTATTTTAAGATTTTAACACTCAATTTCTTTAACCTTAAGGCAAGATCTTGTGTAGGAGGGATATATATATCTTACAAGGCTTAAAAAATCCAAATATAGTGGTAGAAAGGTCAAATATTGCAGCAAGAAGCCACCACCTGCTTAGTGACTCACCTTGATGTGGCTTCAGCCCATAAATTCCTTAATCCTTAAGCAATAAGCACGACCTCAACTATTTAAAGACCACTTATCTACCTCCTAGATAATATTTTAACTCCATCATCTTGTATCTAAGTGATTCCAAGTGAAAAAGAGAGTGAAAGAACCAAAGAGAAATAGAAACAGCAAGCTCAAATTTCTGGACAGCCAAGTCACTTCAAGTTTTGAGGTTTGTACCGATTATTTCTTGAGGGGTTTATAATTTCTTGAACATATGAACTTTATTTTTATTAGGTTAGAGTGTTTTTAATGATTTCATGATGCCAAAAATGGGGGTAATTAGTTACAAGAATTTGAAAGAAAGCAATCTGTGCAGTGATGTGGAATTGCTAGAGTTAAGTGGTTTAAACTTTGATTTTGGATAATACTTAAGATATAACTTGTATATATGTAAATGAATGTTTTTACATGATAGTTATAAGGATATAAATGGCCTTCTAATAGCCTGAAATCTGATTGGTAACATGCTAATAAAATAGAAACCGAAAACTGTCATAATGGAAAACTGTCTGATTTTAGTGTTGTGGAAATAGAATATTTTGAGGCTGAGAACACTTTACTTGTCATGGATTTAAAGCATTTTTAAATTCATATACATGTTATAGAAATTTAGTAAAAATTTCAGATTCATTGGATATAGATAAGGGGGTGAAAAGGGATTGGAAAAATAATTGGACGGTAAGGGAAATCTGAAAACAGATTCTGTCCAATTTTGTGTTTAATATGATTTCATCCTTTACATGTACATTAATCATCTCTTGGGCCTAGAAAATAGATTCTGAGGGTACTAGGTTGTCAACAACAATTGGATGATGTTGACGTTCATAATTTGACTCGAGAAATAGCGAGATTTGTGGGATAAGTTTGTAATGCCATCGGTAGCTTGAAATGATGATTCCATCTAAATTATTTTGGTGAGAATGGATGTATTTTGGGATTTTGTGCATTAAGATTATTAAATTGAGGATTCTCTTTAATATTAAATGGTAATACAGGTGATTTTCCGACTTCGAGTCAAAAAGGATATTGATCTAATCTCCAAAGGAGCTTGCACACACAAAGGTGAAAGGTAAGTGAAAATCCATTTGCAACTACAATACAAGAACCTAGTATATGTGACATAGTAATGTTGAAATATCTACATAACTTTGATAAGAGGCTTATAGCACATCATATGGTGGTTACAATCATTAAGTATGAGGTTGTGTAACCTATTGACATCGATTTTCATTAAATACGTCATTTATAAGCATTTTCATATGCATGCACGACATGTAACATGGTTGAAAATCCTACAGGCAAAACATGATTTCAAAGTGAGTTTCATTATAAATGTTTTATTGACCACTACTAGGGTACCGAGGCATGTGAGGCATGCTTATGTGATATGTTTGGCAAAACGGGTGTTACTTCCTGGGTGATTGCAAAGGTAGATAGGGGATGGACCTTTGGTGATCACGGGAGAGCGGACCACTTGACTGTGCCCTTGTGATATTATGATTATTGGCGCTGTCGGGTGGGAGACTTCTTGGGTGATCATAAGGGTAGTCAGGGGATGGGCCTCTAGTGGTCACGAGAGGATGGTCCACTCGTCGGTGTCGATTTCATATTGGTCATTTGATTATTGATATTTATATTATGCAGAGCTCTATCCGGTGCATAGTAGGTAGGTCAAGGGTCCAATGAAATGAAAGATTTCAAGTGAAATGATTTCTAGTCGACTTTGACGAATATTGAAATATGATACTTTTTATTGTGATATTTAAAGTCAATGGCATGGTGTCATATGTCGTTATTACTCATGTTCAGGACATGCATGATTTTGCTTACTAAGCATTGGCTTATGTATTTCTTGCATTATAGGTGAGCATGGAACTACATAGAAAGCATGGCTAGCTGTGGAGCTCCTACAAGATTCCAGAGTTCGATGTACATGGATGATAGCCTGTAGGGTTATTTTGTAGGCTGCTATCTGTTGGGTTATATTTTGGAATCCTATATAGTATACTTTTGAAATGGCCTGTAGACATGTTTATAAGCTCAAAATATATATGTTAGATTATGGCGATATGATTTTGGGTTTCGATATGTTATATGATCGTGTCACAAGTGATTAAAAGTTAATAAACTAGAAAAAATATATATATATATATATATGTAAAATTCTATATCTGGGTTTTGTATAGATATTAATGTTAATTTGGGGGCGTGACAACACCGTACCCAAAATCTCCCCAAAAATGCTTGAAAATCAGGCTGTATCCCTGCCAGGCCAGGATGCGTCCTGGACATGGCCTGTTCACCGTGCTCAGAAATTGCTCGAAATTACCTGAAAATCAGGCTCTGTCCCTACCATGGCCCGGACGCGTCTTAGATATGACCTGCACACCATGACATAAAAACTAACGAGAAATGCGTGAAAATCAGGTTACGTCTAGGACATGGCTTACACACCGTGCCCAAAAACTTTCCAGAAATGCCTAAAAATCAGGCCCCATCCCTACCTGGCAAGGAGGCGTCCCAAACATGGACTGTAAACCGTGCCCAAAAACTGCCCAAAATTACCTGAATATAGGCTTCGCCCCTACCGTGGCCCGAACGCATCTCTAACATGACCTGCACATAGTGACCGAGAAATCGACAAGAAATACCTGAAAATCAGGCTGTGTCTAGGACATGGCCTGTACACTGTGCCCAAAAAATCCCAAAAATGCCTGAAAATCAGACTGCGTCCCTGGTGTGGCCCGGACGCGTCCCGAACATAGCCTGCACATAGTGTCCCAGAAACTGCCTAGAAATGCCTGAAAATCAGGTTGCCTCCATGCCGCTTCCTGGACATGGCCTGCACACCGTGTCCCAAAAATTGCCTAGAAATGCCTGGAAACCAGGCCCTATCCCTGCTACGACCCAAACGCGACCTGAACATTGCCTGCACACCGCGTTCCAGAAATTGTATAAAATAACTGAAAGTCAGGATTCATCCCTGTCGTAAACTAGAGATGGCCTGCACACCATGTCCCAGAATTGCCAAAAATTGCCTAAAAATTAGGCTCCATCCCTGTCGAGGTCATGACGTGTCCCGGACATAACCTGTACACCGAGTCCTAGAAATTGTCAAGAAAAGCCAAAAAATCAGGCTGCGTCTAGGACATGGCCTGTACACCGTGCCCAAAAACTTCCTAGAAATGCCAGGAAATTAGGCCGCATCCTTGTTGTGGCCCGAAAGCATCCTAGACATGGCCTGCACATCGTGTCCCAGAAACTACCCAGAAATGCTAGAAAATTAAGTTGCGTCCCTATCGCATCCTGGACATGGCATGCACACCGTGTCCCAGAAACTACCTAGAAATGTCTAAAAAGCAGGCTGCATCCCTGCAGCAGTCTTGTTACATCCCAAACACTGCCTGCACATCGTGTCCAAGAAATTGTCTAGAAATACGTGAAAATCAGGACGTATCCTATAGCATCCTAGACATGGCCTGCACATCGTGTCCGAAAAATTGCCTAGAAAAGCCTAGAAACAAGGCTGCATCCCTGTCGCGGCCCTGACGCGTCCCGAACATTGCTTGCACATCGTGTTCAAGAAACTGCCAAAAATACCTAAAAGTCAGGATACGTCCCTGTCGCATCCTAGAGATGGCCTGCACATCGTACCCACAAATTACCTACAAATGCCTGAAAATCAGGCTGTGCCCCCAACTACGACAAGGAGGCATCCGGGATGTGGCCTGCACACGGTGCCCAAAAACTTCACAGAAATACTTGAAAATTAGGCTGCGTCCCTACCGTGGCTCGAACGCATCCCGGTCATGGCCTGCACACCGTGTCGCAGAAACTGCCTAGAAATGCCTGAAAATCAAGCTGCATCCCTTACGCTCCTGGACACGACCTGCACACTATGCGCCAGAAACTGCCTACAAATCCCTGAAAATCAGGTTGCATCCCTGCCGCAGCCCAGACACATCCTAGACAATTCTTGCACACCGTGCCCTAGAAAACTACATAGAAATACATGAAAATAAGGATACATCCCTGCCGAATCATGGTCATGGCTTGCACACTGTGACCCAGAAACTGCCTAAAAAGGATTGAAAATCAGGCTACGTCCCTATCACGATAGGACGTGTCCGAGACATGGCGTGCACACAATGCCCAAAAACTGCACATAAATGCCTGAAAATCAAGTAGCGTCCCTACCTTGGCCATGTCGCTTTCTGGACATGGCCTACACACCGAGTCCTAGAAATTGCCTAGAAATGCCTGAAAATTAGGTTGTGTCCCTACCGCGATCAAGATGCGTCCCGGACATGGCATGCACACTATGCCCAAAAATTGCCCTAAAATACCTGAAAATCAGGCTATGTCCCTACCGCGACCAGGACGCATTCCTGACGTGGCCTACACATCATGCCCAAAAGTGCCTGAAAATTAGGCTATGTCCATGCCGTGTTCCGGACATGGCCCATACGGCGTGTCCCAGAAACTGCCTAGAAATGCCTGAAGATCAGGTTGGGTGCCTGTCGTAACCTGGACATGGCCTACACACCATGTCCCGTGAACTGCCTAAAAATGCCAGGAAATTAGGTTACGTCTCTGTCACGACCCAGATGCATCCCGAACAGGGCCTACACATAGCTTCCTAGAAACTACCTAGAAATACATGAAAATCAGGCGATGTCCCGATCGTATCCTGGACATTGCTTGCACAATGTGTCCTAAAAACTGTCTAGACATGCTTAGAAATCAGGTTGCGTTCCTGCTGCGATTAGGACGCGTCCCGGACATGGCCTATACACTGTGCCCAAAAAATGCTCCGAAATGCCTGAAAATTAGGCTCCATCCCCGCCATAGCTCGGATGCGTCCTGGACATGGCCTGCACACCGTGACCCAGAAACTACCTTGAAATGCCTAAAAATCAGACTGCGTCCCGGACATGGCCTACACACAGTACCCAAAAATTGTTGAAAAATGCCTGAAAATCAGGCTGCGTCCCTATCATGACCATGACTTATCCAGAAAATGGCCTGCACACCGTGTCCCAGAAACTACCCAAAATACTTGGGAACGTGCCTGCGCCCCTGATTAAGGTACGTGACAGCTTTCAAAAATTTGGTTTTTGTGGTGATTATATGATTGGACTTATTGATGCTACTCATATTCTAATACACTTGGCCCATGAGGATGATTACTCACGCCTATTTCTCAAGCCCTCTTGGTACATCGATGGTTGTCTCATGCGTGTTTTTAAGTGGACGCCCAGCTTTAATCCTAAGCATGAGACCCCTATTATCCCTGTTTGGGTTTCATTCCCATTATTGCCCATTCACTTTCGGGCAAAGAGTAGTTTGTTTGCCCTAGCTAAGGCCATTGGAATCCCACTACGTATTGATGAGGCCACTTCAGATTTACGACGACCCAATGAAGCACAAGTATGCATTGAGGTTAATCTGGAGTATAAGCTTCCAGATAGGATTTGGATTCAGCGTGAAAAGTGTGGAGGATATTGGCAAACAGTTGTGTATGAGAAGAAGCCAGATTACTATTTTCGGTGCAGACATTTTGGTCATACTGAGGAGCATTGCTACCCTGCACCACCACCTACTCTAGTTGTTGACCCTGTTCTTAAGCCTACTATAGAGATGGCCAAGGATAAGGGTAAAGGAAAGGAGGTCCTTATTGAGCCTCCTAAGCGATGGATTCCAGTTCAGAGAGATCAGAAGAGGCAACGCGATGCTAGCACATCTGGAGTTCAGATTCCGCTTTCTGTGTCCACTGTCATCACATCAGTCCCATTACCTACTGGCACTAGCTCACATGCTCAGACCCAACCATCTGTTCCTCCAGTTGCTCCTCCCTCTGCTACAGCCTCACCAGTTATCAGTGTTGTAGATCCAGTTACATCTACCAGTCCTTCAGATCCTGCTCAGGCTATCAGTCCACCTATCACTCCATTTTATGATCCTATGTTGGATGAGATGTTGAAGAGGCCACAGACATAGAATTCTATAGTAGACACATTCAGCAGAGCTTCTTACATTCCAGGCCCGACACCGGGTAGGGCTCAGGCACCTATTTCCACTTCTTCTCCTCCTGTTTGTCATCAGAATGTGGAGGCATCTATTCCATCTTTGCAGTCAGCGCATTCAGATACAGAGGGCTCACCTCAGATTGAGGTTCACCAGCAGGGACCTTTTCGAAGATCTTCTTCTGATGACTTGGTGGGTTTGGATGAGAGGACAGAGGATGATGGATTTATCCCAGTTGTTCGGAAGAGACACCCACGAGCTATTGATACTCCACATCCGAGCAGAAGGATCACTCGGAGTCAGTCACATGATACCTCCTCACATTCTCCTTCCCTATGAGTGCCATCATTTGGAATGTGAGAGGTGTAGCTACTAGTCGGCGCCTGAAGAAACTTATATAGCTTCATCAGGTTTATCTTCTAGTTATATTGGAGCCTTTTGTTCTACGGCAGAATTTTGCATATACACGATGCTATTTGCGCTTCGACATGGGAGCTCAGAATGAATCGAATAAGATCTGGTTTTTCTAGAATTCGGGGACTAATGTTACTGTTATTGTTGATCATCCCCAGTTTCTTCACGTTAGAGTTGAGGATCCTAGACTAGCGCGTGCTATCTATTTGACTCCAGTCTATGCGTCATGCGATGCTACTATCAGGAGAGATTTGTGGGCGGGTCTTCACCACATCTCCCTCGATATGGACGATCCTTGGCTAGTCGGGGGAGACTTTAATGTTATTACACATGATGGAGAGTGTACTGGTCATAATACCCGTAATCGTGGCACTACTGCTTTCTCTGATATGATGTTAGACTGTGGTTTAGAGGATGCGGGTTTCATTGGAAACTGATATACTTGGACCAATGGTCGGGTCAGAAAGAGATTGGATAGGGTACTTATTAATTCAACAGCTGCAGCTTTTTGTCGACAGCTTACAGTGAGACACTTGAATCGGACTTCATCCGATCACTCTCCTTTATTGCTTCAGTGGGTTTCTGATGATGATTTGGGGCCTAGACCATTCAGATTCCTCAATGTTTGGACCAAGCATCATGATTTTTTAGCCTTTGTCTCCTAGAAGTGGTCGCTTCCTACTCATCTCACAGGGATGACCGCTCTTTAGGAGAAGTTCTTCAGGCTGAAACAGGGTCTGCGCTGGTGGAACCGACATGTATTTGGAGATATTTTCCAGTGGGTGCGCGATACTGAGGTCGGGGTTGATGAGGCTGAGATAATATATGATAGAGATCCTACACCGGAGCACCGTAACTTACTACATCAGGCCCAGGCAATTTTGAACCGGACCTTGTCTATTGAGGAGGGCTTTTGGAAGCAAAAGGCCGGTTCACGTTGGGCATGTGAGGGTGATCATAATACTCGATATTTTCATGCGATGGTTTAGGGGCGTAGGATCAAATCGCGTATCAGGTCTATCAGGACACAGGCGGGGGAAGTGTTATCTACTCCTACTGATATTCAGACCTTGGCTGTTGCTTTCTACCAGGATCTCTTATTTGCTTCTCCACAACCCTTGGACCACATCCATTCTGATGTCATTCCGAGGCTATTGACGGTGGACGATAATTTGGCACTAAACCGCCCCCCTTTGATTCATGAGGTACGGGAGGCAATTTTCAGTATTGATGCTGACAGTGTCACTGGCCCGGATGGCTTCTCATCCCTATTCTTCCAGCATTGTTGGGATATCATTCAGGAGGATGTTTATAGGGCGGTACTGGATTTCTTTGATGGTGGTCATCTTCCATGGGGTTTTGCTGCTACTTCTATTGTCTTGCTACCTAAGAAGGATGGTGCTTGCAGATGGACTGAATTCAGACCAATCAGTTTATGCACAGTGTTCAATAAGATTATTACTAAGCTTTTGAACACTCGGTTGAGTACACTGCTACCGCGCATTATTTCCCCTCCACAGAGTGGTTTCATCCCAGGCCGTCTGATTGGAGATAATGTTTTATTGGCTCAGGAGCTTCTCTACACTTTGGATGATAGAGTGCGAGGGGGAAACACTATGCTGAAGTTAGACATGGCTAAAGCATATGATCGCATGGACTAGGGCTTCATTTATTCTGTATTGGAGGCATTTGGATTTGATTAGATCTGGATTGACAGAATCAGGCGATGCATTTCGGAGTGTCGTTTCTCCATACTCCTAAATGGCCACCCATGTGGTTTCTTTCCCTCCTCATGAGGACTGAGATAGGGTGATCCTATCTCCCCATCCTTGTTCATCATTGCAGCAGACTACTTCTCACCCTTGCTCACTCAAAGGTTTCAGGAGTATCCCAGTATGTGTTATCAACATGGAGGTAGTGCTCTTGTCTCACACCTCTCATTTGCTGACGATATGATCATCTTTGCCAACGGTCAGAAACAGTCTATCAGGAGGGTCTTAGACTGCTTGGAGCACTATAAAGGAGTTTCTAGCCAACTGGTGAATAGAGACAAGAGCGGTATTATACTATCCAGACGGGCATCCACTAGTCAGATCAGACGACTAGAGATTTTGACTGGCTTCAGACATCAGCAGCAGCCTTTCACTTACTTGGGTGTCCCCTTATTCAAGGGGACTAAGAGGAGCTTCCTTTATGATGACCTTATCCAGAAGATAAGGGATAGGATATCAAGTTGGGCCTCACGATTACTATCGCCTGGGGGTCGTATTACATTACTGAGGTCAGTACTTTCTTCCATACCTTTACATCTTCTTCAGATTATGCAGCCGTCCAAGGCAGTGCTGAAGAAACTTGAGAGCATCTTTGCTCAATTTCTATGGGATTCTAAGGATCAAGCACGACGTCTACATTGGAGGAGTTGGAAGGTGATTTACCTTCCTACTGATGAGGGAGGCCTCGGCTTTAGGAGATTACAGGATGTGGTGGACACCTTCTCCATGAATCTCTGGTGGTTGTTCCGATCTCAGATGTCACTTTGGGCTCAGTTTTTACTGGGCAAGTATTGTAAGGGGACACATCCTTCACTTGCAGCAGTTCCCAGTTCAGCTTCCCGTACCTGGAAGAGGCTGAAATCAGTTGGGCCATGGACGGATCCACACATTGCTTGGCACCTTGGAACCGGTCAGATTTTCTTCTGGCATGATTGTTGGATGGGCGAGTCCACGTTGGCATCCCTATTCCCCCACAGACAGCACACATCTGCGAGGGTATAGGATTTTTTTGACGACACTGGGTGGGATTTTGGACGGTTATTACAGGCCCTTCCTTCTCACATGGCGAAACAGATAGGGGCGATACCTTTATGTGCAGATGCCCCGGACCGAATTGTTTGGAAAATTACTTCGGATGGTGACTTTACCACCAAATCAGCATGGCAACTAGTCCGTTCGGTTCGCCAACCTCAGGACTCATATTGACTGCTGTGGAGCTCTATCTTGCCTGCCACTATTTCATTCTTCTACTGGAGACTGTGGCAGGATCTCATTCCAGTAGATGTTGTTATTCAGAGGAGAATTGGATGTCAGTTGGCTTCTCGTTGTCAGTGTTGTTCCGAGATTGAGACCATCAATCATATTTTCACGAGCAGCAGCATCTCCGACCAAGTATGGCAGCACTTTGGAGACATCTTTCATATACCTATGACTTCAGGGGAGGGGGTCAGACAGAGGTTCCAGAGATGGCGGTATTCTAGACAGCACGTTTACCGTGGACACATTCGTATTATCATTCCTCTACTGATATTTTAGTTTCTATGGACTGAGAGGAATGATGCGAAGCATAGAGGTATTCGTATGGTACCCAGACGTATTATTTGGAGGGTCTACCGCATGATCTCCTTTCTTCATATGGGAGGACTATTTCGAGTTGAGCATTGGCGAGGAGATGTGACACTTGCACCCTTTTTTGGCATTTCTTTGACCCGTCCTCTCCCACCACCACCTATTATGGTTGTTTGGCGCACTCCACCAGTTGGATCCTACAAGATCAACACTGATGGATGCGTCAAAGGTGGATTTGCAAGTGGTGGAGGCATCATTAGGGACCACGCAGGATACTGTATCAGGGCATTCTCAGCATCGTATGGCCCATGTTTCATTTTGGAGGCTGAACTCAGAGCCATACTAGATGGGCTTCTATTGGCCAGAGGACTTGGGATTTCAGCTATCTGGCTTGAGGCAGATTCAACATTGGCTATTCACTGCATCACCAAAGGTGGAGGACCATGGTCAATTCAGGATATTCTTAGACAGATCAGAGACCTCATCTACTGTGATAGAGACACGGTTTCACACATCTACAGAGAAGGCAACCAGGTTGCTGATTCTCTTGCTACAGAAGGCTGGAATCTTCGGCGTTATCTAGAGTATGGACCACTAGAACTGCCTCGACATATTAGGGCGATAGTGCGGATCGACAGACATGGATTGCCCAGTTTCAGAGGTTCGTAATTTAGGCCATGATTATTAAATAATTTTTATTGTATATGGAAGTAGTGCTTCCTCGTTTATTGCTTTCATTTTATTATATTCAATTGTTGCATCACTGCTTTTTGGAGGTCAGGTTCATGCCCCCCTCCTTCCGTGTATTCTTGATTTTTATGAAATAAATATGGTTGGGGAACCCTTAACCCCCATCGACCTTCCTTGGTGGACCCTAAAAAGTCATTAAGGATGTGTGGATGTCTTTCCAAAAAATAAAAAATAAAAATAAATAAAAACCCTGGACCTTGAACTCGAAACCCTGAACCCGAAATCCCAATCCTTTCTACTCTATTATCTACAAAATTACTCAAATTTTATTTAAAAATCTTTTGGTTTTTTGCTTAAAATGGATACACTCAAAAATATTTTCTTATTTTCGATCGTCGTGTTTTTGCTGTGTGTTCTTTTTGAAGCAAGAGAGTTCGTAGTAGGCGGTGAAAATAATCTATGGGCAGTTCCATCTTCTGTTGACGATGGGAAGTTTGGTTTTATTGTGTAGACTAGTTTTATTATTGATGGGTTGTAACGTTGAGCTACATTTTATTTTCATTATCCTTTGTCACATATATATTTCCTGGTTTTAATTCTAAATTAATTAAAAAAACCCAAAACCCTATGACCTAGAAATTGCCTGGAAATCAGGCTACGTCCCTATCGTGGCCATGACACGTCCCAAACTTGGCCTGCACACCGAGTCCTAGAAATTACCTAGAAATGCCTAAAATTTAGGCTGCATCTCTATCACGGCTAGGATGCGTCCCGGACTTGGCCTGTACACCGTTCCCACAAACTACCTAGAGATGCCTGAAAATCAAGCTGCGTCCCTATCTGGCCAGGATGCGTCCCGAACATGGCCTGTACACTGTGCCCAAAAACTACCTAAAATTACTTGAAAATCATGCTCTATCCCTACCGTGGCACGGACATGTCCCGGACATGACTTGACCCAGAAACTAATGAGAAATACTGAAAAATTAGGCTGCTTCTAGAACATGACTTGCACACCATGCCCAAAAACTTCCCAAAAATGCTTGAAAATTAGGCTACCTGCCTGCCGTGGTCTGGATGCGTTGTGAATATGGCCTACACATTGTGTCCCAGAAACTGCCTAGAAATGCCCGAAAATCAGGTTGCGTCCCTACCGCATCTTGGACATGGCCTGCATACCGTGTCCCAAAAACTGCCTAGAAATGCCTGGAAGTCAGGCTACATCCCTACCACGACCCAGACATGTCCCGGACATGGCTGCACACCGCTTCCCAGAAACTAACTAGAAATGCATGAAATAAATGAAAATCAGGCTGCGTCCCTGCTGTATCCTGGACATTGCCTGCACACAGTGTCCCAAAAGCTGCCTAGAGATGTCTAGAAATCAAGTTTCATTTCTGCCGCGATCAGGACGTGTCGCAGTCATGGCCTGCACATCATGCCCAAAAACTATCCTTAAATGCCTGAAAATCAGGCTCTATCCCTGCCGTGGCTCAGACGTGTCCTGGACATGGCCTACACACCGTAACCTAAAAACTACCTAGAAATGCCTGAATATCAAGCTTCTCCCCTGTCACGGTCAAGATGCATCCCAGACATAGCCTGTACACAGTGCTTAGAAACTATCAAAAAATGCCTGAAAATCAGGTTGCATGCCTATCGTGGCCTTGACTTATCCCGAATATGGCCTGCACACCGTGTCCCAAAAACTGTCCAGAACGCTTGGGAACGTACCTGCGCCCCTGACATGGCCTGTACACCATGCTTCCTTCGTTTGGTTAAAAATCTACTTGCATCCCTAACGTGGTTGAGAAGCATCCCGAACATTGCCTACACACCATGCCCACAAATTTTCTAGAAATGCCTGGAAATTAGGTTGCGTCTCTGTCGCGGCTAGGACACATTCCGGACATGGCCTACACACCGTACCCAAATGGGCCTAAAAATCGTCCTGTGTCCCTATCGTGTCCTAGACATGGCCTGTACATCCTATCCCAAAAACTACCCAAGAACATCAGGTTTTGTCCCTGCAACGCCCGGGACATGGCCTGCACACCATGTCCCAAAAACTGTCGAGAAATGCTTGGAAATCAAGTTGTGTCCCTGATGCGGTCCAGACACGTCCCGAACATGTCCTGCACATCGTTTCCTAGAAACTGCCTAGAAATATATGAAAATCAGGATGTGTCCCTGTCGTATCCTGGACATTGCCTTCACACCGTGTCCCGGAAACTGCCTAGAAGTTCCTGAAAATCAGGATGGGTTCCTATTGCATTTAGGATGCGTCCCGGACATGGCTTGCACACCGTGCCCAAAATTTGCCCTGAAATACCTGAAAATCAGGCTCCATCCCTGCCGTGGCTCAGACGTGTCCTGGACCTGGCTTGTACACCGTGACCCAGAAACTGTCTAGAAATGCCTAAAAATTGGGTTGTGTCCTTGCCGCGGCCAGGTTGCGTCCCTAACATGGCCTATACATAGTGTTTAGAAACAGTAAAAAAAGCCTAAAAATCAAGCTGCGTCCCTGCCATGACCATGACTTATCCCGAATGTGGCCTGCACACCATGTCCTAGAAACTGCTCAGAATGCTTGGCAACGTGCCTGCTGTAGAATCCCGAATTTTTAACTTAAATTCGCATATATTTTTATTTGTCATTTAACAGGAATGCAATGTTTAGTTAAGTTCTTATGCAAGTTAATTGATTATCTCTATAGTTATCTTATTAGTTGAGGGACCAAATTGAAAAAAAAAAATATCAAATTATTTTATACTTTATTAAATGGGCCAAATAGTTAACTATTGAAGGAATTAGAATTACTCTACCAATATTGGGTTCATTTTGAAGCTCATAATAAATGGCGAATTATGGACTCAAGAAAAAAATTTAATTTGGTCAAGTTAAACCCGAGTTTTAGCCGTCTAAAGAATATTATGGTTATAAGAGTTTTAAAGGATTAGATTTTTCGCCAGTTGACTGCCACCACTAGTTTAGCTAAATAAATTAGAATTTTAAGTTTTGGTTAAACAAAGTCTTTATGTTAAGTATTAATAATTATACATTTTTAATTAAGAGGTAATCAATTAAAATGTAATTCCTGCTTACAAATTTAGTTAAATGCAAATCAAAGGAATTTGAATTATTTGATGTTAGACTTTAGTACATGAGTAACCCATGCATTTCATTACAACTTTCACGTGTCCATATAATTAGTAATCATTGTGTCCCTTAATTGGAACAAATTTTGGAAAGATTGGACTGAAATTCTAATTTAATTAATAAGCATACATTTTATAATTTTCGGCAATTAGGAGATTGACAATTTAAGATGTTTGTATAAGAGTAAATTATGCAAATAGGAGGCAGATTTGTTTTCCCTGTCCACGTGTAAAAGTCATGCAGTGTAATGCCTATCATTTCCTTGTTGTAATTGTAATTGATATAGAAATTGGCAGAAAACCAATAATTAATCTCCAGTCATACTATATCAATCGAGAATTATGAATCAATTTCTCAGAAGATTGCATGAAATACGAATTTAAATATGACTGAAATTCCACTTCCCCCACGTGATTACCCGACTTCAACAGTATAAATAGAGCACTAAAACCACATTCTACTACACGTCCATTACCTCTCCCTCTTTAAAATATTCCTCTATATTATTTAGATTTTTTAAGGCTTTGGAATTGCAATCACATTTGTGCAATTTTATTCTCCGCTTTCATATTCAAAAGGTGAGATACTCAGTGCTATTAGTGGTTTTTTCCACATCTTTTCAAATACGTTATTATGAATTTAATTACTTCAATTCAGGCTCCTTCGGGAGAAATCATGATACATTTTAAGGCACAATTTAGCCTTCACGTTATTTTGCAGTGCTTGCTAGAATTATCATTTGTCATGGTGTGATAATTCTCATGTTATGTTGGTAAGATAATTTATTTGCAATTTCATGTTTGACTTGAATGTGGAGTAGCAAGTATCTCATTGAGTATAATTCGTTATACTCATCCCCTTATTTACAATTTTTAGGTAATAATAATTTATTTACAATTTTTAGGTAACGTTTCGGGTTATTAGAATTTGGGGCGTTACACCTGCGCCCCTAACATGTCCTACACACCGTGCTTCCTTTGTTTGGTTGAAAATCTTCTTGTATCCCTAACGTGATCGGGAAGCATCCCAAACATTACATGCACACCATGCCCACAAACTGCCTAGATACACCTGAAAAGTCGGAACATGGCCTGCACATTGTGCCCACAAACTGCCTAGAAATGCCTGAAAATCAGGTTGCGTCCCTACTACAGCCAGGACGTGTAGGAACATGGCCTACACATCGTGTCCTAAAAACTACCTAGAAATGTGATGTGATCAAAGATGCATAAGTACCAAAGTCAAGTCCAGAGTCGAGCCCGAGGAAAGATCTGTTCATCGTTGAGGTGCCGATGGCACGATCGAGGGCCAAGCACGTGAAAGAGGCGATGAGATTGGTTGTCAAAGCAACTATTGATGAAAGAATGTTCGGGATGCAAAATGGAGCAAGTTTTGTGTTGGCTACGAAGGCCGAAGAGTATTGGATCAACTTGTTTAAAGCTGAAGAAAATGGAGATGGAGCATTAAACCATGCTGTCACACAGGTCCCAAAGTCATAGACCAATTGCACTATGCGACCACATGCTCTAAAGTTATGCGGCCGCAGAGGCCAAGTCCGAGGCGAATTTTGCCAAATTTTGCGTCTTTTTCCTTATTTTAATAGAATTTCATTATTAGTAGATTTTTACCATAATTAGGCTATTGTGAATGAATTTTGCATTATTCTTAGATAGTTTTCCTAGTTTACTTAGGATATCTAGGATAGTATAAATATTTTATTCCTTATTGTAAAACATTACAACTCTGATATTATTGAATATTATTCGTGAGGCATTAATTGCTTTCTCTCGTTCTTCGTTGAACAACTTGTGAACTTATCAAGATTAATCTTGTGGCATTCAAATCAATCGGGTGAGATTCATTTAAATTGTGTAATCAAGAGGTCCGTATATTGTTGGCAATTTAGGTTGCGTGGTTCCAGTTTATTGGGTTTAATCCAAAACCTTATCTTTGGCTTTCTTGGGTTTGATTCTCAATTTTTTGTGGGTTTGGTAGTGATCGCACTACGCGGGTTCACATCAGTTGGTATCAGAGCTTAGGCTCCAATTCAAGGTTATATCACTTTTAAATTCTTATCGACTCTTTGTTTATAGTTTTTCTTTGTTCTTCATGTTCTTCTGACTAGTAAAATTCTTGAGTGCTTGATCCGAATTCTTTTTGTCTAAAACTTCAAAAGTTGTTTTGGGCTCATTTAGAATAAAAAACAACTTCCGTTTCTTATGTTGGTGTCATAGTTAAAGTTTGGGTCCCAAAAAAAAAAAGAATTCGTACTATTCATCGTACAGTAGCAGAAAAAGAAAAAAAAGAAAAAAAAGTCAAAAAAAAGTCAAAAAAAGTACCGTTCACATCTACTGTTCAATTTTTTGTTAATTTATTTGTAAATTAGTCCCTTGTTTTCTTAAATTATCTTTCTTAGTCCAAATCAATTCAAGAACCACTTTCTTGAATTTCAAAACTTCCAAATTCGAGTCCTTCCTTGTTTTGTAACCTCACTCGCATCCGGTTTGGGTTTCACGAGACTAATTCCTTTGTTGAGTTCCAATTTGTTTTTTGAAGCACGTAGTGAAAGCAACGAGTGGTAAAAGGTAGAGTGGTAAGATTACTTGAGGGTAAAAGCCAAATTGAGTAAATTTTGAGTGAACTTGGTGAGGCAGAAAAGGTTGTATTATAGGATATTTGACATGGATGGAACACATTCTGGTAGGGACAATGATCAATTTAACATGTTGGCAAAATCGATACTGCGGATGGGAAGGATGATGGCGGACATGAGGGATTGATTGGATCGACAGGATGTGCGGTTAGATAGGCTTAATCTAATGCCTGCAAATCGTCGATGGGGAGCCAATAATACACGATGAAATGGAAGGCAGAAAGTTAGAATTGATGATCAGGATGACTTTGAGGCTGATAGTGGATTTGATAAGGATGCACTTGTGGATGCGGAGGTTGGAAGGGTAAGGAATAGAGGCGTTAGGCAAGGTGTGAGAGGTAGGAATATTGGTGGAGATGAGTTGGATGGTAATTTGGGAAATATTAAAATGACCATTCATTCTTTCAAAGAGAGGAGTGATCCGGAGGCATACTTAGAGTGGGAGAAGAAGATTGAGTTGATATTCAACTGTCACAATTACTTAGGGGAGAAAAAGGTGAAAATTACAGTTCTTGAGCTCTCTGACTATGCAATAACTTGGCGGGATCAAGTGGTGACAACGAGACAGAGGATTGGGGCACAACCTATAAATACTTGGGAGGAGTTGAAGATACTAATGCGAAAACGGCTTGTACCTAATCACTATTACCTGGAGCTTCATCAATGGTTACAAAATCTATATCAAGACACTAGGAGCGTAGAGGATTACCATAAGGAGATGGAGATCCTTTTGATTAGGGTGAACGTGGAAGAGGATAGGGAAGCCACTATAGCTCGGGTTTTGAGGGGGTTGAATAAGGACATTGCCAATGTAGTGAAATTGTAACATTATGTGGAGATTGAAGACATGCTACATGTGGCCATGAAGGTGGAAAAGTAATTGAAACGAAATGGGACAGTAAGGTATCAAGTGTTGGGAATTTACTTAAACATGCACAGCGAAATTTAACAAATTTCAATTCCCATTCAGGATTCAGCTTTGTATTTAGATAAAAACTGTGATGAGAAATATACCTTTTGTGTGATTTGCAAACTCTTTCACGTTATCCCTTTCCAGCAGCTTGAATCTGCTTTCCACAGCTGTCCAATTGTGCAGCCTCCAATGAAATCCACACATAGAGAAAACAGCAACTGCTAGGGTTTCTTTCTTGTGCTAGCAAGAATAATGAATAACTTAATGGACCTCAAACCCTAGCTGCATATATATATAAACCCAAACGGACCCGGCCCGATCCAGTCCAATATTTAATTAATCCAATTAATCAAACCCGGTCCGTGAATTAATTAATCCAATTAATTAATTCGGGATTATAAATAAGAAATTCAATTAATTAATTTATCCAACGATTGTTAAATTAATCAATTAACAATTTGCAGTCTTCCAATTCTCTTTTGTGTGCGACCCATTAGGTTCCCGACCACGATGTCTAACGTTGTGAAATATTATTTTGATCTAATCAAAATCGATAAATTAATACACCCTTTTAATTTATCGTCAATTCACATTCGCCGTCCCTGATTGACATCTAGCAATGTGTCAGGGCAATACATGTGACGGGAAATGTCACGTGGTATGACAAAACCAAATTCGTTCGTTCACCGTGGAACTATTATCCCTTCGTCAATACGATCCGATCAATTACGAGATATGGAATTGTGTCAATCTCGATCATCGATCATATCTTTCATTCCACTATTAAGTCAATATAAATCGAAAACTCCTTTTCGACTTATGAGTACACCTTGGCCAAGGATTTCATCATCGACTTAATTGAATGAAACGCAGATCATAATCTCCTACTATCTAAGAGTAACGAATCCTTTATTGATCAATCACAACCTTCATACGATTCTTGACGTACCCGAACGATGTCGTATTAGCGGCCCTTTTCAGAGCAACATCCAACACCGCCAAAGTATGACTGTCCTCATATAGGGTACTATGACGACCTCAAGTCAAAGGATCAATCCCACTACCGAACGTTAGAGATTAGCCACTGACACTCAGATAGTTATCCATGTGGAATCTCTCGACGGGTCTCCAATGTTTTGTTCTATAACAAACATCCACGTGTTCATTTAAGTGTCACCACACTTTAGCTCGTGAGATCAGCTACTTACTTCATAAGTAAGAAATGCCACACGTGATGGTCTAACTGTATTAACGATATCCGTATCTCGTTATTACTTACGACCATGGTTTATTCAAGATCCAATTATATGTAATTTGTATTTCACAATCACAACTCCTTGTGATTAACAAATTACAAATATTCGAATCTACGGACTCTATTATTTATTTAATTGTCTATTA
>NW_019243398.1:0-20831 GCF_002742605.1 Olea europaea var. sylvestris | reverse complement strand
CCACTACCGAACGTTAGAGATTAGCCACTGACACTCAGATAGTTATCCATGTGGAATCTCTTAGCGGGTCTCCAATGTTTTGTTCTATATCAAAACATCCACGTGTTCATTTAAGTGTCACCACACTTTAGCTCGTGAGATCAGCTACTTACTTCACAAGTAAGAAATGTCACACGTGATGGTCTAACTGCATTAACGATATCCGTATCTCGTTATTACTTACGACCATGGTTTATTCAAGATCCAATTATATGTAATTTGTATCTCACAATCACAACTCCTTGTGATCAACAGATTACCTAAAAATTGGATCTTCGGATTCTATTATTTAATATTATTTATTACAAAATTAATTTAAATAAATAATAGATCTCGCCAAAATTAAATGCATTAAATATATTAAAAGCGTTTACAACCTAAATCAATTGGATCTAGGGCATAACACTTACATCAAGGTGGATCTTCGATTTCTAATCCTTCTTAGAAGCCAAGGTGGGAAAATAATAAAGGAGATGGAGCTGATGCAAGAGCAAGACCGGAGGTACCGAGAGGAAAGGAGGAAGGAGCTAGCAAGACTACACCAAAGGTAGAATCCTAGCCATCAAGGAATAGAGACATTAAGTGTTTTCGTTGCTTCAGAGTTGGACACATTGCTTCACAATGTCCAAATAAAAGAACCATGATTTTACGAGACAACGGGGAAGTGGAGACCAAGAGAAAAGGTTATTATGAAGGCATACTGGAGTTGGAGGACATTGACGAGGAAAACACCATGGAGTATGCTGTTGGGGAGTTGTTGGTCACGAGGCAAGCACTTAGCGCTCAAATCAAGGTGGATGACTTGAAGCAGAAGCGGGAAAATATATTCCACACATGGTGTCACATCAACGGGAAGGTATGTAGTGCAATAATTGATGGTGGAAGTTGTACAAACGTAGCTAGCACTAATGTAGTAAAAAAATTGGGATTAACACTATTAAAACATCCTAGACTGTATAGGTTGAAAGAGGTTAAGGTGACAAAAAGGGTGTTGATTAATTTTTCCATTGGGAATTATCATGATAAGGTGTTATGTGATGTTGTACGTATGCATGCTGGGCATATTTTGTTGGGGCAACCTTGGCAATATGATAGGAAAACAATGCATGATGGGTATAAAAATATATATAGTTTTGTGAAAGAGGGAAAGTCATCACGCTTGCGCCATTAACACCGGCACAAGTGTATGAGGACCAAATCAAATTGAAAAATGAGGAAGAAAAGAGCGTGAGAAAGTTAGAGAAAAAGAGAGAAAATGTTGTGTGGGCCATGTCCAGGATGCTATAGGGACACATCCTGATTTTCACATATTTCTACGCAATTTCTTCGACCCAGTGTGCAGGCAATTTTTGGGATGCGTTGGGGTTGCTGTAGGGACGCAGCCCGATTTCCAGGCACTTTTAGGTAGTTTTTGGGACACGGTGTGCAGGCCATGTCCAGGACGCGATAGGGATGCAGCCTGATTTTCAATCATTTCTAGGCAATTTTTGGGACACGGTGTTTAGGCTATGACCAGGACGCATCGGGGTCATGCAGGGATGCAGCCTAATTTTTCAGGCATTCTTGGGATGTTTTTGGGCATGGTGTGCAGGCCGTGTTTGGGACGCGTCCTAGCCGCTATAGGGATGCAGCCTAATTTTCAAGCATTTGTAGGCAGTTTGTGGGCACGTTGTGCAGGCCATGTCCGGGACCCATCCAGGGCGCGGCTGGGATGTCGCCTAATTTTCAGGCATTTCATGGCAATTTCTAGGATTCAGTGTGCAGGCCATGTCCGAGACGCGTCATGGTCAAGGTAGGGACAAAGCCTAATTTTCAAGCAATTCTGGGTAGTTTCGTGGACACGGTGCGCGGTTACGTCCAGGATGCAGCAGGGACGCATCCAGACTTTCAGGTGTTTTTAGGCAGTTTCTAGAACACGATGTACAGGCAATGTTCGGGATGCGTCTAGTCCGTGGTAGGGATGCAGCCTGGTTTTCAGGCAGTTTTCGGGACATGGCGTGCAAGCCATGTCTAGGATGTTGCAAGGACACATCCTGATTTTCATGTTTTTCTATGTAGTTTCTTGGACATAGTATGCAGGCAATCTCCAGGACTCGTTTGGGATGCGGCAAGGATGCAGCCTGATTTCCAAGCATTTCTAGGCAGTTTTCGGGACATGGTGCACAGGCGATGTCCAGGACGTGGCATGGATGTAGCCTAATTTTCAGGCATTTCTCGTCAGTTTCTGGGTCACGGTGTGCAGGTCATGTCAAGGACACGTTCGGGCCTCGGTAGGGACAGAGCCTAATTTTTAGGTAATTTTGGGCAGTTTTTGGGCACTGTGGACACACCATGTCCGGGAAGCATCCTGGCCAGGTAGGGATGCAGCCTGGTTTTTAGGCATTTCTAGGCAGTTTGTGGGCATGGTGTGCAGTCCAAGTTCGAGACGTACCCTAGCCGCAGCAGAGAAGCTACCAGATTTTCAGGCATTTATAGGCAATTTTTGGGAATTAGTGTGGAGGCCCAGCCTGGGTCACGTCATTGCCACGGCAGGATGCAGCCTACTTTTCAGGCATTTCTAGGCAATTTTAGGTCATAAGGTTTAGGGTTTAGGGTTTTTTTAGTTAATACAGAATTAAAACCAGGAAATATATACGTGACAAAGAATAATTAAAATAAAATGTAGCTCAACGTTAGAACCCTTGCTTTGACGCTAACACGAGACTTGCTCCATTTTACATCTCGAGCATTATTTCATCAACCTTTGCTTTGACAAGGAATCCCATCACCTCTTTCACATGCTTGGCCCTCGATCGCATCACCGGCCCCTTGACTATCAACTGATCTTTTCTCGGGCTCGACTCTGGACTTGACTTTGGTACTTGTGCTTCCTGGATCACATCATCCCCTCCCTCTTCGAAAGGATTCAACCTCGAATCTGCACTTGCATTGAAAAGAGATAAGTCAAAAACATTGAAGGTTACAGAAAACACTATACTCACCTAGAAGATCTATCTTATAAGTGTTGTTGTTGATCTTCTCAATCACTTGGAACGGTCCATCTCCTCGTGGCAATAACTTTGATTTTCTTTGCTCTGGGAATCGCTCATTCCTGAAATGCACCCAAACCCAATCTCCGGGTTCGAAAGTGACATATTTCCGACCTTTGTTTGCTTGTGTTGTGCGTTGATTGTTCTTCCTCTCTATTTGCTCCCTTATCATTTCATGGAGTGTCTTTACCAATTCGGCTTCCTTTTTCCTGTCCAAGCTACCTCATTTATTCACAGCCAAAGGTATTAAATCCATAGGTGTTAAAGGATTAAAACTATAATCGATTTCAAATAGTGAAAACGACGTAGTAGAATACGTGGCCCCATTATATGCAAACTCAATGAAAGGAAATCATTCTTCCCAATTCTTTAGATTTTTACTAACCACAGTGCACAATAGTTGTGTAATTATTCTATTCACTACTTCAGTTTGACCATCGATTTGTGGGTGACAAGTTGTAGAAAACAATAATTTCGTGCCTAACTTATTCCACAAGACACGCCAAAAGTGACTAAGAAACTTAACATCCCCATTGAACACAATACTTTTGGGAACACCATGCAAAGGCATTACTTATTTGAAAAACAAGTCCGCAATGTTAGTGACATCATTGGTTTTGTGACATAGTATAAAGTGCGCCATTTTACTAAACCTATCCACCACAACAAAAATTGAATCACCCCCCTTTTTAGTCCTAGGCAAACCTAACACAAAATCCATTGAAATGTCAACCCAAGGTTCTCTAGGTACCAGTAAAGGTGTATAATGTCCATGGGGTAAAACCTTTGATTTAGTCTTTTTACAAGTTATGCAATGACTACAACTTCGTTCTACGTCAATCTTCATTTTAGGCCAATAAAAGTGTTCATTTAACATGTCTAAAGTCTTTGCTACCCCAAAATGATCCATTAAACCCCCACTATGTGCCTCCCTAACCAACAATTCACGCATTGAGCAATTAGGAACACATAATTTATTTTCTGGAAACAAATATCCCTCATGCTTAAAGAACTTGTCAATAGCCCCCTTATTACATGAATTGTAGATGCTAGAAAAATCAAGATCGTTTTCATTCACGTCCTTAACTTACTCAAAACCAAGTAATTTCGTACTTAAAGAAGTGAGAAGCACATACCTTCGCAACAATGCATGGGCTACTATGTTTTCCTTGCCTTGTTTATATCGAATGACATATGGAAAAGTCTCTATGAATTCTATCCAACATGCATGTCATTTGTTCAACTTACTTTTACCCCGCAAATGTTTCAATGATTCATGGTCGGTGTGAATAACAAACTAGAGAATAAAGCTCGAACTACTAAATTACCTCTTTGGCCAAGGCTCGAACTAGAGTTGCCCCACTTAGTTTCTCACTAAAGTATGCTATAGGTCTCTTTTCCTGCATTCCAGAAACACATCCTCAAATTCCTACAATAAAGAAGTAACTAAACTAGGGAGGGATGTGTTAGACTCCTCAAAATTGAGGAGTGATTCCTTATATACCAAAAGAATCATTAGTTGTCTCTCCACTATCGCCTTTCTCAATTCATTCCCTTTTGAAAAGAAATTCACTTTCGACTTTTCTCTCCTCTCGAAAGACTCTCTTTCATTTCTCTCATGTGGTCCCACTCTTTTTTCCTCCTCACCGGCCACCCCACTATTTTCTCTCTTTTTCTCTAACTTTCTCACGCTCTTTTCTTCCTCATTTTTCAATTTGATTTGGTCCTCATACACTTGTGCCGGTGTTAATAGCGCAAGAGTGATGACTTTCCCTCTTCACAAAACTATATTTATTTTTATACCCATCATGCATTGTTTTCCTATCATATTGCCAAGGTTGCACCAACAAAATATGCCCCGCATGCATAGGTACAACATCACATAACACCTCATCATGATAATTCCCAATGGAAAAATTAATCAACACCCTTTTTATCACCTTAACCTCTTGCAACCTATACAGTCTAGGATGTTTTAATAGTGTTAATCCCAATTTTTCCACTACATTAGAGCTAGCTACGTTTGTACAACTTCCACCATCAATTATTGCACTACATACCTTCCCGTTCACGTGACACCGTGTGTGGAATATATTTTCCTGCTTCTGCTTCAAGTCATCCACCTTGATTTGAGCGTTAAGTGCTTGCCTCGTGACCAACAACTCCCCAACTGCATACTCCATGGTGTTTTCCTCATCAATGTCCTCCAACTCCAGCATGTCTTGATAATAACCTTTACTCTTGGTCTCCACTTCCCCGTTGTCTTGCAAAATCATGGTTCTTTTATTTGAACATTGTGAAGCAATGTGTCCAACTCCCAAGCAATGAAAATACTTAACGTCTCGATTCCTTGATGGCTAGGATTCTACCTTTGGTATAGTCTTCCTAGCTCCTTCCTCCTTTCCTCTCGGTACCTCCGGTCTTGCTCTTCCATCAGCTCCATCTCCTTTATTATTTTCCCACCTTGGCTTCTAAGAAGGATTGGAAATCGAAGATCCACCTTGATACCTTACTGTCCCATTTCGCTTCAATTACTTTTCCACCTTCATGGCGACATGTAGCATGTCTTCAATCTCCACATAATGTTACAATTCCACTACGTTGGCAATGTCCTTATTCAACCCCCTCAAAACCCGAGCCATAGTGGCTTCCCTATCCTCTTCCACATTCGCTCCTAGTGTCTTGATATAGATTTTGTAACCATTGATGAAGCTCCAGGTAATAGTGATTAGGTACAAGCCATTTCCGCATTAATATCTTCAACTCCTCCCAAGTATTTATAGATTGTGCCCCGATCCTCTGTCTCGTCGTCACCACTTGATCCCGCCAAGTTATTGCATAGTCAGAGAACTCAAGAACTGTAATTTTCACCTTTTTCTCCCCCCGATTAATTGTGGCAGTCGAATATCAACTCAATCTTCTTCTCCCACTCTAAGTACGCCTCCAGATCATTCCTCTCTTTGAAAGAATGAATGGTCATGTTAATATTTCCCAAATTACCATCTAACTCATCTCCACCAATATTCTTACCTCTCATACCTTGCCTAACACCTCTATTCCTTACCCTTCCAACCTCCGTATCCACAAGTGCATCCTTATCGAATCCACTATCAGCCTCAAAGTCATCCTAATCATCTATCCTAACTTTTCGCCTTCCATTTCATCGTGCATTATTGGCTTCCCATCAAGGATTAGCAGGCATTGGATTAAGCCTATCAAACCACACATCCTGTCGATCCAATCGATCCCTCATGTCCGCTATCATCCTTCCCATCCGCAGTATCGATTTCGCCATCTTGTTAAGTTGATCATTGTCCCTGCCAGAATGTGTGTCCATCCACGTCAAACATCCTATAATCCAACTTTTTCTGCCTCACCAAGTTCACTCGAAATTCACCCAATTTGGCTTTTACCTTCAAATGATCTTACCACTCTGCCTTTTACCACTCATTGCTTTCACTACGTGCTTCAAAAAACAAATTGGAACTCAACAAAGGAATTAGTCTCGTGAAACTCAAACCGGATGAGAGTGAGGTTACAAAACAAGGAAGGACTCGAATTTGGAAGTTTTGAAATTCAAGAAAGTGGTTCTTGAATTGATTTGGACTAAGAAAGACAATTTAAGAAAACAAGGGACTAATTTGCAAATAAATTAACAAAAAATTGAACAGTAGACGTGAACGGTACTTTTTTCGACTTTTTTTTACTTTTTTTTCTTTTTCTGCTACTGTACGATGAACAGTACGAATTCTTTTTTTTGGGACCCAAACTTTAGCTATGACACCAACATAAGAAATGGAAGTTGTTTTGGATTCTAAATAAGCCCAAAACAACTTTTGAAGTTTTAGACAAAAAGAATTCGGATCAAGCACTCAAGAATTTTACTGGTCAGAAGAACATGAAGAACAAAGAAAAACTATAAACAAAGACTCGATAAGAATTTAAAAGTGATATAACCTTGAATTGGAGCCTAAGCTCTGATACCAACTGATGTGAACCCGCGTAGCGCGATCACTACCAAACCCACAACAAATTGAGAATCAAACCCAAGAAAGCCAAAGATAAGGTTTTGGATTAAACCCAATAAATTGGAACCAAGCAACCTGAATCGCCAACAATATACGGACCTCTTGATTACACAGTTTAAATGAATCTCACCCGATTGGTTTGAATGCCACAAGATTAATCTTAATAAGTTCACAAGTTGTTCAACGAAGAACGAGAGAAAATAATTAATGCCTCACGAATAATATTCAATTATATCAGAGTTGTAATGTTTTACAATAAGGAATAAAGTATTTATACTATCCTAGATATCCTAAGTAAACTAGGAGAAATATCTAAGAATAATGCAAAATTCGTTCACAATAGCCTAATTATGGTAAAAATCTACTAATAATGAAATTCTATTAAAATAAGGAAAAAGATGCAAATTTTGGAAAAATTCGCCCCGGACTTGGCCTATGCGGTCGCATAGCTTTAGAGCATGTGGTCGCATAGTGTAATTGGTTTGCGACTTTGGGACCTGTGCGACAGCATGGTTTAATGCTCCATCTCCATTTTCTTCAGCTTTAAACACGTTGATCCAATACTCTTCGACCTTCGTACCCAACACAAAACTTGCTCCATTTTGCATCCCGAACATTCTTTCATCAATCGTTGCTTTAACGACCAATCTCATCACCTCTTTCACGTGCTTGGCCCTCGATTGTGCCATCATCCCCTCAACTATGAACAGATCTTTCCTCCGGCTTGACTTTGGACTTGACTTTGGTACTTATGCATCTTTGATCACATCACATTTCTAGGTAGCTTTTAGGACACAATGTGTAGGCCATGTTCCTACACGTCCTGGCTACGATAGGGACGCAACTTGATTTTCAAGCATTTCTAGGCAGTTTGTGGGCACAGTGTGCAGGCCATGTTCCAGATTTTCAGGTGTATCTAGGCAGTTTGTGGGCATGGTGTGCATTTAATGTTTGGGATGCTTCCCGACCACGTTAGGGATGCAAGAAGATTTTCAACCAAAGAAAGGAAGCATGGTGTGCAGGACATGCCAGAGACGTAGGCACGTTCCCAAGATTCTCGACAGTTTCTAGGACATGGAGTGCAGGCCACATTCGGGATAAGTCATGGTCATGGCAGGGACGCAGCTTGATTTTTAGGCATTTTTTACAGTTTCTAAACACTATGTATAGGCTATGTCAGGGACGCAACCTGGCCGCGGCAAGGACACAACCCAATTTTTAGGCATTTCTAGACAGTTTTTGGGTCACGGTGTACAGGCCAGGTCCAGGACACGTCTGAGCCACTGCAGGGATGGAACCCAATTTTCAGGTATTTCAGGGCAATTTTTGGGCACGGTGTGCAGGCCATGTCCGGGACGCATCCTAAACGCAATAGGAACCCATCCTGACTTTTAGGAACTTCTAGGCAGTTTCTGGGACACGGTGTGAAGGCAATGTCCAGGATACGGCAGGGACACATCCTGATTTTCATATATTTCTAGGCAGTTTCTAGGAAACGATGTGCGGGACATGTTCGGGACATGTCTGGACCGCGTCAGGGATGCAAGTTGATTTCCAAGCATTTCTTGACAGTTTTTGGGACATGGTGTGCAGGCCATGTTCCGGACGTGGCAGGGACACAACCTGATGTTCAGGCATTCTTGGGCAGTTTTTGGGACAGGATGTACAGGCCATGTCTAGGACACGACAGGGACACATGACGATTTTTAGGCCCCTCTGGGCACGGTGTGAAGGTCATGTCCGGGACATGTCCTAGTCGCGGCAGAGACGCAACCTAATTTCCAGGCATTTCTAGAAAATTTGTGGGCACGGTGTGTATGCAATGTTCGGGATGCTTCCCAACCACGTTAGGGATGCAAGTAGATTTTCAACCAAATGAAGAAAGCACGGTGTACAGGCCATGTCAGGGGCGCCGGCACATTCCCAAGTGTTCTGGGTAGTTTTTGGGACACGGTGTGCAGGCCATATTCGGGACAAGTCAAGGCCACGGTAGGCATGCAACCTGATTTTCAGGCATTTTTTAACAGTTTCTAGGCACTGTGTACAGGCCATGTCTGGGATGCATCTTGACCACGACAGGGAAGAAGCTTTCATTCAGGCATTTCTAGGTAGTTTTTAGGTTACGGTGTGTAGGCCATGTCCAGGACGCGTCCGAGCCATGGCAGGGATGGAACCTGATTTTCAGGCATTTAAGGATAGTTTTTGGGCACGATGTGCAGTCCATGACTGGGACGCGTCCTAATCGCGATAGGAATGCAACTTGATTTCTAGACATCTCTAGGCAGTTTTTGGGACACTATGTGCAGGTAATGTCCAGGATACAGTAGGGATGCAGCCTGCTTTTCATTTATTTCATGCATTTCTAGGTAGTTTCTGGGAAGCGGTGTGCAACCATGTCCGGGACATGTCTGGGTCGTGGTAGGGATGTAGCCTAACTTCCAAGCATTTCTAGGCAGTTTCTGGGACACGGTGTGCAGACCATGTTCAAGACGCGGTAGGGACGCAACCTGATTTTCAGGCATTTCTAGGCAGTTTCTGGGACACGCTGTACAGGCCATATTCGGAACACGGCAGGAAAGTAGCCTGATTTCTAGGCATTTCTAGGTAGTTTCTGAGACACGGTGTGTAGGTCATATTCGGGATGCATCTAGACCATGGCAGGCACGTAGCCTAATTTTCAAGCATTTTTGGGAAGCTTTTGGGCATGGTGTGTAAGTCATGTTCTAGAAGCAGCCTAATTTTTCGGTATTTCTCATCAGTTTCTGGGTCAAGTCATGTCCAAGACACGTCCGTGCCACGGTAGGGACAGAGCATGATTTTCAAGTAATTTCAGACAGTTTTTGGGCACAGTGTACAGGCCATGTCCGGGACACATCCTGGCCAGGTAGGGACACAGCTTGATTTTTAGACATCTCTAGGTAGTTTGTGGGAATGGTGTACAGGCCAAGTCCAAGACGCATCCTAGCCGTGAAAGAAATGCAGCCTAATTTTTAGGCATTTCTAGGTAATTTTTGGGACTCGGTGTGCAGGCCAAGTTTGGGACGTGTCATGGCCACGATAGGGACGTAGCTTGATTTTCAGGCAATTTCTAGGTCATAGGGTTTTGGGTTTTTTTAATTAATTTAGAATTAAAACCAGGAAATATATACGTGACAAAGGATAATGAAAATAAAATGTAGCTCAACGTTACAACCCATGAATAATAAAACTAGTCTACACAATAAAACCAAACTTTTCATCGTTGTAGTGCCACAAATAAACCCCTCCACTGCCTTCAGACCAGTGTTGTCATTAGTCAGGGCTGGCGCAGGTGCATGGTAGTGGTGATGGTGATGGTGATGATGAAGAGAAGGTGCCCGTGCCGTAGATTGGTGGCCGGACCGATGTTTATCGGATAGAACCATAACCTCTAGCTTTTGACCCTTCTGACAATGTTCTTCAGCTCCACTGATGAAGAAAAATGGACCTAATTTTTCTAGTGAAATTGTAGTTTCTCCATCATGGTGTTATTTTATTGGATTGGCGTTGTTGCAGATATTTTAGTCTTTCTCGGTCACTTCTAGCACTAAATCAGTCTTGAAATCATACTTCAAAACTAAAGAATCCCCAATCTGAAAACGAGTTTTCTTAGCCCATTTGTTGACCTCATCAACAGAAGATAGAACTGCCCATAGATTATTTTCACCGCCTACTACGAACTCTCTTGCTTCAAAAAGAACACACAGCAAAAACACGACGATCGAAAATAAGAAAATATTTTTGAGTGTATCCATTTTAAGCGAAAAACCAAAAGATTTTTAAATAAAATTTGAGTAATTTTGTAGATAATAGAGTAGAAAGGATTAGGGTTTCAGGTTCAGGGTTTCAAGTTCAAGGTCCAGGTTTTTTTTTTTTTTTTTTGGTAAAGACATCCATACATCCTTAGTGACTTTTTAGGGTCCACCAAGGAAGGGTCGATGGGGGTTAAGGGGTCCCCAACCATATTTATTTCATAAAAATCAAGAATACACGGAAGGAGGGGGGCATGAACCTGACCTCCAAAAAGCAGTGATGCAACAAATGAATATAAATGAAAGCAATAAATGAGGAAGTACTACTTCCCTATACAATAAAAAAGTTTAATAATCATAGCCTAAATTACGAACATCTGAAACTGGGCAATCCATGTTTGTCGATCCGCACTATCGCCCTAATATGTTGAGGCAGTTCTAGTGGTCCATACTCTAGATAGCGCCAATGATCCCAGCCTTCTGTAGCAAGAGAATCAGCAACCTGGTTGCCTTTTCTGTAGATGTATGAAACCGTGTCTCTGTCGAAGTAGATGAGGTCTCTGATCTGTCTAAGAATACCTTGAATCGACCATGGTCCTCCACCTTTGGTGATGAAGTGAATAGCCAATGTTGAATCTGCCTCGAGCCAGATAGCTGAAATCCCAAGTCCTCTGGCCAATAGAAGCCCATCTAGTATGGCTCTGAGTTCAGCCTCCAAAATGAAACATGGGCCATACGATGCTGAGAATGCCCTGATACAGTATCCTGCGTGGTCCCTAATGATGCCTCCACCACTTGCAAATCCATCTTTGACACATCCATCAGTGTTGATCTTGTAGGATCCAACTGGTGGAGTGCGCCAAACAACCATAATAGGTGGTGGTGGGAGAGGACGGGTCAAAGAAATGCCAAAAAAGGGTGCAAGTGTCACATCTCCTCGCCAATGCTCAACTCGGATTAGTCCTCCCATATGAAGAAAGGAGATCATACGGTAGACCCTCCAAATAATACGTCTGGCCACCATACGAATACCTCTGTACTTTGCATCATTCCTCTCAGTCCATAGAAACCAAAATATCAGTAGAGGAATGATAATACGAATGTGTCCACGGTAAACATGCTGTCCAGAATACCGCCATCTCTGGAACCTCTGTCTGACCCCCTCCCCTGAAGTCATAGGTATCTGAAAGATGTCTCCAAAGTGCTGCCATACCTGGTCGGAGATGCTGCTGCTCGTGAAAATATGATTGATGGTCTCAATCTCGGAACAACACTGACAATGAGAAGCCAACTGACATCCAATTCTCCTCTGAATAACAACATCTACTGGAATGAGATCCTGCCACAGTCTCCAGCAGAAGAATGAAATAGTGGCAGGCAAGATAGAGCTCCACATCAGTCGATATGAGTCCTGAGGCTGGCGAACCGAACGGACTAGTTGCCATGTTGATTTGGTGGTAAAGTCACCATCCGAAGTAATTTTCCAAACAATTCGGTCCGGGGCATCTGCACATAAAGGTATCGTCCCTATCTGTTCCGCCATGTGAGAAGGAAGGGCCTATAATAATCGTCCAAAATCCCACCCAGTGTCGTAAAAAAAACCTGTACCCTCATAGATGTGTGCTGTCTGTGGGGGAATAGAGATGCCAATGTGGACTCGCCCATCCAACAATCATGCCAGAAGAAAATCTGACCGATTCTAAGGTGCCAAGCAATGTATGGATCCATCCGTGGCCCAACTGATTTCAGCCTCTTCCAGGTAGGGGAAGCTGAACTGGGAACTGCTGCTAGTAAAGGATGCGTCCCCTTACAATACTTGCCCAGTAAAAACTGAGCCCAAAGTGACCACTGAGATCGGAACAACCACTAGAGCTTCATGGAGAAGGTGTCCACCACATCCTGTAATCTCCTAAAGCTGAGGCCTCTCTCATCAGTAGAAAGGCAAATCGCCTTCCAACTCCTCCAATGTAGACGTCGTGCTTGATCCTTAGAATCCCATAGAAATCGGGCAAAGATGCTCTCAAGTTTCTTCAGCACTGCCTTGGGCGGCTGCATAATCTGAAGAAGATGTAAAGGTATGGAAGAAAGTACTAACCTCAGTAATGTAATACGACCCCCAGGCGATAGTAATCGTGAGGCCCAACCTGATATCCTATCCCTTATGTTCTGGATAAGGTCATCATAAAGGAAGCTCCTCTTAGTCCCCTTGAATAAGGGGACACCCAAGTAAGTGAAAGGCTGCTGCTGATGTCTGAAGCCAGTCAAAATCTCTAGTCGTCTGATCTGACTAGTGGATGCCCGTCTGGATAGTATAATACCGTTCTTGTCTCTATTCACCAATTGGCCAGAAACTCCTTCATAGTACTCCAAGCAGTCTAAGACCCTCCTGATAGACTGTTTCTGACCGTTGGCAAAGATGATCATATCGTCAGCAAATGAGAGATGTGAGACAAGAGCACTACCTCCATGTCGATAACACATACTGGGATACTCCTGAAACCTCTGAGTGAGCAAGCGTGAGAAGTAGTCTGCTGCAATGATGAACAAGGATGGGGAGATAGGATCACCCTGTCTGAGTCCTCGTGAGGAGGGAAAGAAACCACATGGGCGGCCATTTAGGAGTACGGAGAAACGACACTCCGAAACGCACCGCCTGATTCTGTCAATCCAGATCTGATCAAATCCAAATGCCTCCAATACAGAATAAATGAAGCCCCAGTCCATGCGATCATATGCTTTAGCCATGTCTAACTTCAGCATAGTGTTTCCCCCTCGCACTCTATCATCCAAAGTGTAGAGAAGCTCCTGAGCCAATAAAACATTATCTCCAATCAGACGGCCTGGGATGAAACCACTCTGTGGAGGGAAAATAATGCGCGGTAGCAGTGTACTCAACCGAGTGTTCAAAAGCTTAGTAATAATCTTATTGAACACTGTGCATAAACTGATTGGTCTGAATTCAGTCCATCTGCAAGCACCATCCTTCTTAGGTAGCAAGATAATAGAAGTAGCAGCAAAACCCCGTGGAAGATGACCACCATCAAAGAAATCCAATACCGCCCTATAAACATCCTCCTGAATGATATCCCAGCAATGCTGGAAGAATAGGGATGAGAAGCCATCCGGGCTAGCGACACTGTCAGCATCAATACTGAAAACTGCCTCCCGTACCTCATGAATCAAAGGGGGGCGGTTTAGTGCCAAATTATCGTCCACTGTCAATAGCCTCGGAATGACATCAGAATGGATGTGGTCCAAGGGTTGTGGAGGATCAGATAAGAAATCCTGGTAGAAAGCAACAGTCGAGGTCTGAATATCAGTAGGAGTAGATAACACTTCCCCCGCCTGTGTCCTAATGGACCTGATACGCGATTTGATCTTAAGCCCCTGAACCATCGCATGAAAATATCAAGTATTGTGATCACCCTCACATGCCCAACATGAACCGGCCTTTTACTTCCAAAAGCCCTCCTCAAGAGACAAGGTCCGGTTCAAAACTGCCTGGGCCTGATGTTGTAAGTTACGGTGCTCCGGTGTAGGATCTCTATCATATATTATCTTAGCCTCATCAACCCCGACCTCAGTATCGCGCACCCGCTGGAAAATATCTCCAAATACATGTCGGTTCCACCAGCGCAGACCCTGTTTCAGCCTGAAGAACTTCTCCCAAAGAGCGGTCATCCGTGTGAGATGAGTAGGGAACGACCACTTCTGGGAGACAAAGGCTAAAAAATCATGATACTTGGTCTAAACATTGAGGAATCTGAATGGTCTAGGCCCCAAATCATCATCAAAAACCCACTGAAGCAATAAAGGAGAGTGATCGGATGAAGTCCGATTTAAGTGTCTCACTGTAAGCTGTTGACAAAAAGCTGCAGCTGTAGAATTAATAAGTACCCTATCCAATCTCTTTCTGACCCGACCATTGGTCCAAGTATATCGATTTCCAATGAAACACACATCCTCTAAACCATAGTCTAACATCATATCAGAGAAAGCAGTAGTGCCACGATTACGGGTATTATAACCAGTGTGCTCTCCATCATGTGTAATAACATTAAAGTCTCCCCCAACTAGCCAAGGATCGTCCATATCGAGGAAGATGTGGTGAAGACCCGCCCACAAATCTCTCCTGATAGTAGCATCGCATGACGCATAGACTGGAGTCAAATAGCTAGCATATGCTAGTCTAGGATCCTCAACTCTAACGTGAAGAAACTGGGGATGATCAACAGTAACAGTAACATTAGTCCTCGAATTCCAGAAAAACCAGATCTTATTCTATTCATTCTGAGCTCCCATGTCGAAGCGCAGTTCAAGGTCCAGGGTTCAAGGTCCTAGGTCTAGGGTTCAGGGTTCAGCGTCCAAGGTTCATGGATTTTTTTTTTTTTTTTAGTAAAGATATCCACACATCCTTAATGACTTTTTAGGGTCCACCAAGGAAGGTCGATGGGGGTTAAGGGTTCCCCAACCATGTTTATTTCATAAAAATCAAGAGTACAGGGAACGAGGGGGGCATAAACCTGACCTCCAAAAAGCAACAGTGCAACAAATGAAAAATTAAAAATGAACAAAGTGAGTGAGGAAGTACTACTTCCTTGTACGAGAGATATGAAATAATTATTGCCTAAACTACAAACCTCTAAAGCTGGGCAATCCATATCTGTCAATTTACACCAATGTCCTAATCTGTCGAGGCAGGTCAAGTGGTCCATATTCTTGGTAATGCTGGTGATCCCAACCCTCTGAAGCAAGAGAATCTGCAACGTGGTTACCTTCTCTGTAGATGTGAGAAACTGTGTCTCTGTCAAGGCAAATGAAGTCTCTGATATGTCTTAGAATACCCTGAATCGTCCATGGTCCTCCACCTTTGGTGATGCAGTGAATGGCCAGCGTTGAATCTACCTCAATCCAAATAGTTGATATCCCAAGTCCTTTGGCCAATAAAATCCCATCTAGTATGGCTCTGAGCTCAGCCTCCAAAATCAAACATCTGCCATACGATGCTGAAAATGCCCTAATGCAATATCCTGTGTGGTCCCTAATGATGCCTCCACCACCCGCAATTCCGTCCTTGACGCATCCGTCAGTATTGATCTCATAGGATCCTATTGGCGGAGTGTGCCAAACAACCATACTTGGTGGTGGTGGGATAGGATGGGTCATAGAAATGCCAAAAAGGGGTGCAAGTGACATATCTACTCACCAATGCACAACTCGAAATAGTCCTCCCATATGAAGAAAAGAGATCATGATGTAGACCCTCCAAACAATACGGCTGGCCACCATACGAACACCCCTATGTTTTGCATCATTCCTCTCAGTCCATAGAAACCAGAATATCAGTAGAGGAATGATAGTACGAATGTACCCACGACTAACATGTTGCCCAGAATACCGCCATCTCTGGAACCTTTGTCGGACCCCCTCCCCTGAAGTTATAGGTATCAGAAAGATGTCTCCAAAGTGCTGCCATACCTGGTCGGAGATTCTGCTACTCGTGAAAATATGATTGATGGTCTCAATCTCAGAACAACACTGACAACGAGAAGCCAATTGACATCCAATCCTCCTCTGAATAATCACATCTATAGAAATGAGATCCTGCCATAGTCTCCAACAGAAGAATGAAATAGTGGTAGGTAAAATTGGGCTCCACAGTAATCGATACGAATCTTGAGGCTGGCAAACCGAACGGACAAGCTGCCATGCTGATTTGGTGGTAAAGTTACCATCCGATGTAATCCTCCAAACAATTCGGTCTGGGGCATCTGCACATAGAGGTATGGCTCCTATTTGTTCCGCCATTTGAGGAGGAAGAGTTTGTAATAACCATCCAAAATCCCACCCAGTGTCATCAAAGAAATCCTGCACCCTCGCAGATGTGTGCTGTCTATGTGGGAATAGGGATGCCAACATGGTCTCACCCATCCAACAATCATGCCAGAAGAAAATCTGGCCTGCTCCAAGATGCCAGGCAATGTGTGGATCTGTCTGTGGTCCAACTAATTTCAGCCTCTTCCAGGTAGGGAAAGCTGAACTGGGAACTGCTGCAAGTGAAGGATGTGTTCCCATACAATACTTGCCCAGTAAAAACTGAGGCCAAAGTGACCTCTGAGATCGAAACAACCACCAGAGCTTCATGGAGAAGGTGTCCACCACATCTTGTAATCTCCTAAAGCCGAGGCCTCCCTCATCTGTTGGAAGGCAAATCTCCTTCCAACTCCTCCAATGTAGGCATCGAACTTGATCCTTAGAATCCCATAGAAATCGGGTAAAGATGCTCTTCTTTCAAAGGGAGGAGTGATCCGAAGGCGTACTTAGAGTGGGAGAAGAAGATTGAGTTGATATTCGACTGCCACAGTTACTCGGGGAGAAAAAGGTGAAAATTACGATTCTTGAGTTCTCCGACTATGCAATAACTTGGTGGGATCAAGTGGTGACGATGAGGCGAAGGATTGGGGCACAACCTATAAATACTTGGGAGGAGTTGAAGATGTTAATGCGGAAATGGCTTGTACCTAATCACTATTACCCGGAGCTTCATCAACGGTTACAAAATCTATATCAAGACACTAGGAGTGTAGAGGATTACCATAAGGAGATGGAGATGCTTATGATTAGGGCGAACGTGGAAGAGGATAGGAAAGCCACTATGGCTCGATTTTTAAGGGGATTGAATAAGGACATTGCCAATGTAGTGGGACTATAACATTATGTGGAGATTGAAGACATGCTACATGTGGCCATGAAGGTGGAAAAGTAATTGAAGCAAAAGGGGACAGTAAGGTATCAAGGTGGATCTTCGGTTTCTAATCCTTCTTAGAAGCCAAGGTGGGAAAATAATAAAGGAGATGGAGCTGATGCAAGAGTAAGACCGGAGGTATCGAGAGAAAAGGAGGAAGGAGCTAGCAGGACTACACCAAAGGTAGAATTCTAGCCATCAAGGAATCGAGACGTCAAGTGTTTTCGTTGCTTAGGAGTTGGACACATTGCTTCACAATGTCCAAATAAAAGAACCATGATTTTGCAAGACAGCGGGGAAGTGGAGACCAAGAGTAAAGGTTATTATGAAGACATGCTGAAGTTGGAGGGCATTGACGAGGAAAACACCATGGAGTATGCAGTTGGGGAGTTGTTGGTCACGAGGCGAGCACTTAGCGCTCAAATCAAGGCGGATGACTTGACGCAGCAGTGGGAAATATATTCCACACACGGTGTCACATCAACTGGAACGTATGCAGTGCAATAATTGATGGTGGAAGTTGTACAAATGTAGCTAGCACTAATGTAGTGGAAAAATTGGGATTAACACTATTAAAACATCTTAGACCGTATAGGTTGCAAGAGGTTAAGGTGACAAAAAGGGTGTTGATTAATTTTTCCATTGAGAATTATCATTATGAGGTGTTATGTGATATTGTACCTATGCATGCGGGGCATATTTTGTTGGGGCAACCTTGGCAATATGATAGGAAAACAATGCATGATGGGTATAAAAATAAATATAGTTTTGTGAAAGAAGGAAAGTCATCACTCTTGCGCCATTAGCACCGGGACAAGTGAATGAGGACCAAATCAAATTGAAAAATGAGGAAGAAAAGAGCATGAGAAAGTTAGAGAAAAAGAGAGAAAATAGTGGGGTGGCCACATGAGAGAAAAGAAAGAGAGTCTTTCGAGAGGAGAGAAAAGCCAAAAGTAAATTTCTTTGCAAAAGGGAATGAATTGAAAAAGGCGATAGTGGAGAGACAACCAATGATTCTTTTGGTATATAAGGAATCACTCCTTAATTTTGAGGAGTCTAACACATCCCTCCCTAGTTTAATTACTTCTTTATTGCAGGAATTTGAGAATGTGTTTTCGGAATGCAGGAAAAGAGGCCTATAGCATACTTTAGTGAGAAACTAAGTGGGGCAGCTCTAGTTCGAGCCTTGGCCAAAGAGTTAATTTACTAGTTTGAGCTTTATTCTCTAGTTTGTTATTCGCACCTGCCATAAATCATTGAAACATTTGCGAGGTCAAAGTAAGTTGAACAAACGACATGCACGTTGGATGGAATTCATAGAGACTTTTCCATATGTCATTCGATATAAACAAGGCAAGGAAAACATAGTAGCCCATGCCTTGTCGTGAAGGTATGTGCTTCTTACTTTTTTATGTGTGAAATTACTTGGTTCTGAGTAAGTTAAGGACATGAATGAAAACGATCTTGATTTTTCTAGAATCTACAATTCATGTAATAAGGGGGCTATTGACAAGTTATTTAACCATGAGGGGTTTTTGTTTCGAGAAAATAAATTATGTGTTCCTAATTGCTCAATGCATGAATTGTTGGTTAGGGAGGCACATAGTGGAGGTTTAATGGGTCATTTTGGGGTAGCAAAGACTTTAGACATGTTAAACGAATGCTTTTATTGGCCTAAAATGAAGATTGACGTAGAATGAAGTTGTAGCCATTGCATAACTTGTAAAAAGGCTAAATCAAAGGTTTTACCCCATGGACATTATACAGCTTTACTGGCACCTAGCGAACCTTGGGTTGACATTTCAATGGATTTTGTGTTAGGTTTGCCTAGGACTAAAAAGGGGCGTGATTCAATTTTTGTTGTGGTGCATAGGTTTAGTAAAATGGCACACTTTATACCATGTCACAAAACCAATGATGCCACTAACCGAACTTGTTTTTCAAATAAGTAGTGCGTTTGCATGGTGTTTCCAAAAGTATTGTGTTCGATAGGGATGTTAAGTTTCTTAGTCACTTTTGGCGGGTCTTGTGGAATAAGTTAGGCACGAAATTATTGTTTTCTACAACTTGTCACCCACAAATCGATGGTTAAACTGAAGTAGTGAATAGAACAATTACACAACTATTGTGCACTGTGGTTAATAAAAATATAAAGAAGTGGGAAGAATGATTTCCTTTCATTGAGTTTGCATATAATAGGGCTACGCATTCTACTACGTCGTTTTCACTATTTGAAATCGATTATGGTTTTAATCCTTTAACACCTATGGATTTAATACCTTTGGCTGTGAATGAACGAGGTAGCTTGGACGGGAAAAAGAAAGCCGAATTGGTAAAGACACTCCATGAAATGGTAAGGGAGCAAATAGAGAGGAAGAACAATCAACGCACAGCACAAGGAAATAAAGGCCGAAAATATATCACTTTCAAACCTGGAGATTGGGTTTGGGTGCATTTCAGGAAAGAGCGATTCCCAGAGCAAAGAAAATCAAAGTTATTGCCACGAGGAGATGGACCGTTCCAAGTGATTGAGAAGATCAACAACAACGCTTATAAGATAGATCTTCCCGGTGAGTATAGTGTTCTCTGCAACCTTCAATGTTTTTGACTTATCTCTTTTCGATGCAAGTGCAGATTCGAGGTTGAATCCTTTCAAAGAGGGAGGAGATGATGTGATCCAGGGAGCACAAGTACCAAAGTCAAGTCTAGAGTCGAGCTCGAGAAAAGATCAGTTGATAGTCGAGGGGCTAATGATGCGATCGAGGGCCAAGCATGTGAAAGAGGTGATGGGATTGCTCGTCAAAGCAAAGGTTGATAAAACAATGTTCGAGATGTAAAATGGAGCAAGTCTCGTGTTAGGGACGAAGGACGAAGAGTATTGGATCAACGTCCTTAAAGCTGAAGAAAATGAAGCTAGAGCATTCAATCATGCGGCCGCATAGGTCTAAAGTCCGGCGGTCGCATACACCCAACAAAAGTTCCAAAGTTGAAGACCAATTGCACTATACGACCGCATGCTCTAAAGCTATGTGGCTGCATAGGTCAAGTTCGAGGCGAATTTTTCCAACTTTCGCATTTTTTCCTTATTTTAATAGAATTCACTATTAGTAGATTTTTACCATAATTAGGCTATTGGAGACGAATTTTGCATTATTCTTAGATATTTTTCCTAGTTTACTTAGATTCTCTAGAATAGTATAAATACTTTATTCCTTATTGT
>NW_019243397.1:1403-1600 GCF_002742605.1 Olea europaea var. sylvestris | reverse complement strand
GCGCGATTTTTGTTTCCCATCAATCAGTTAAATTTTAGACGATTCCAAAACCGTCGCGAAAAATGACGAAATCGACCCCGGCGAGATTTTTGCCGGATGAATCGATCAAATTTGAGTCCATTTCGACACCGTCGCGAAAAATGATGAAATCGGCCCCCGCGCGATTTTTGTTTCCCATCAATCAGTCAAATTTTAGG
>NW_019243397.1:0-1360 GCF_002742605.1 Olea europaea var. sylvestris | reverse complement strand
CATTTCGATACCGTCGCGAAAAATGACGAAATTGCCCCCGGCGCGATTTTTTTTCCCATCAATCAGTCAAATTTTAGACGATTCCAACACCGTCGTGAAAAATGACGAAATTACCCACGGCGCAATTTTTTTCTGATCAATCGGTCAAATTTGAGCCCATTTCGACATTGTCGCGAAAAATTACGAAATCGCCCCCGACGCGATTTTTATTTCCCATCAATCAGTCAAATTTTAGACGATTCCAAAACCGTCGCGAAAAATGACGAAATCGACCCCGGCGCGATTTTTTTCTGATGAATCGGTCAAATTTGAGCTCATTTCGACACCGTCACGAAAAATGACGAAATCGCCCCCGGCGCGATTTTCGTTTCCGATCAATCAGTCAAATTTTAGCAGATTCCGAAATTGTCGCGAAAAATGACGAAATTTCCCCCAGCGCGATTTTTGTTTCCGATCAATCGGTCAAATTTGTGCCCATTTCGACACAGCCGGGAAAAATTACGAAATCGCCCTCGGCGCGATTTTTGTTTCCGATCAATCTGGCAAATTTGAGCCCATTTCGACACTGTCGCGAAAAATTACGAAATCGCCCCCGGCGCGATTTTTGTTTCCCATCAATCAGTCAAGTTTTAGACGATTCCGACACTGTCGCGAAAATTGACGAAATTGCTCACGGCGCGATTTTTGTTTCCCATCAATCAGTCAAGTTTTAGACGATTCCGACACCGTCGCGAAAATTGACGAAATTGCTCCCGGCGCGATTTTTTTACCGAAGAATCGGTCAAATTTGAGCCCAATTCGACGCCGTCGCGAAAAATTACGAAATCCCCCCCGGCGCGATTTTTTTACCGAAGAATCGGTCAAATTTGAGCCCAATTCGACGCCGTCGCGAAAAATTACGAAATCGCCCCCCGCGCGATTTTTGTTTCCCATCAATCAGTCAAGCTTTAGCCGATTCCGACACCGTTGCGAAAATTGACGTGATTGCTCCCGGCGCGATTTTTGTTTCCCATCAATCAGTCAAGTTTTAGCCGATTCCGACACCGTCGTGGAAAATGACGAAATCGACCCCGGCGCGATTTTTTTCCGGATGAATCGGTCAAATTTGAGCCCATTTCGACACTGTCGCGAAAAATTACGAAATCGCCCCCGGCGCGATTTTTGTTTCCCATCAATCTGTCAAGTTTTAGACGATTCCGACACCGTCGCGAAAATTGACGAAAGTGCTCCCGGCGCGATTTTTGTTTCCCATCAATCCGTCAAATTTTAGACGATTTCAAAACCGTCGCGAAAAATGAGGAAATCGACCCCGGCGCGATTTTTTTCCGATCAACCGGTCAAATTTGAGGCCATTTCGACG
>NW_019243396.1:0-1600 GCF_002742605.1 Olea europaea var. sylvestris | reverse complement strand
CTATACATATTCTCTCTCTGTGTGTGTATATAATTGATAGTTCAAACTCTAAATATATGATTATCATGATTGGTATGACATGTGAGTGAAGTGATCAAATTTTTTTGTTTACATTGACTAAAATATTACTATTGAGTAAGTTTCACTTAAGAACAAAGAATTGCCTTTGTGTCATTAGAATACATTTTTTTCCTTGAATCTAATGAATTATTGCCTTAATTAAGACTAATAAATAGAGTAAATAAATTATAGAACTTTTTTTTTTGAAATTCTATATCATTTGGTTTTACAATTTACATATTTAGTGAATTGACATTAACTTAAAATATTAGTCTATTGGACAAAGAAGATGGAATATTACAATCAGAATATCATTGTTAGTCATGAGAGCTAGCTTATATAAGTCTATACCAAAAGATTTTAAATTCTCGTCTTGTTATAGATTATAGTTATATTATTTCTCTTCTCACTCTTATCTTTCAATTTTAGGTCAATAAAATTTAGGCGTGATTTTTAAAACTATGAATGGGCTACGAGAGGGGTTTGGATTCTCAACCTTATTTTATTGATATCGCAATTAACGCTCTTATTTCCTACAGACAAATGTTAGACATACTCTACAAACTATTCATTGATACTTTTTTATATTTTTTGTTAACAAAAATTGTGTACTAGTTTCATGCTTAGGAAATTGCAATATGTAAACTGTAATTTTTTACGAGAGCTTGCTTTTATTTGTTAATACTTAAGAAATAATGGCATGTATAATATATTTGTTAAAGTGGACACGCAGTGTAATTACATTACGTATCCACGTGGTGCATTTTATAATTTTTTTTTTCTAAAGGTAATACATTTGATCATTTTAAGAACCATATGGACAAATGAGTTTGGTAGCTTTATATGTTTTCTGCTGGGAGCTCATCAATGCGCACCACTCATGTGTTGCACCTACATTATAAAATTTTGTAATTTCAAAATGTTACATATTTTTCTTACACTTTGTTTCCTTTTAGAAATTCTAATTGAGAATTTTTGTTTGTCACATGTGATGGCACAAGCACAACGATTATTTAATTATTTGATATATTTTATGCACTTTCTAATTTCAATTTTCTATTTATAGGAAGTCCACCAGTATTCCATGATTTTTATATAAACTATATATTAGGCTAGTCTAGCGCATGCCTTGTAGCTATAGGATATTTCCATTGATTCAAAATAAAGGATTCTTCGAGTTCTACGAAAACTATGTAACTATCAATGTTTGTTTTCCTATTGGAAAATTTAATAATAAATTGATAAAATATGCCTCTTGTTATAGAATCATTCAAAATTGGTTTATCCAGGTATGACTTCAAAAAAGCTACTTAGTCTTTGTTTAACTTTCCTTTCTAGTTGTCAAAATTATAAGTTGGTAGAAAAGAATGGTGGATGATTGATTACTAGTTGTAGGTCTACAAAATGTATGGTAAAAATTAATATTTGACTTTGAAAAGAAACTTATAAGCATGATTTACCCGAAAAATTTAACGATCAAAATGAAATATCCCATAAAGTTCGGGTCCTAGTAAACTATATTGAGTTTTAAGTTGAAATC
>NW_019243395.1:0-1600 GCF_002742605.1 Olea europaea var. sylvestris | reverse complement strand
GGGAAGGGCCATTCGAAGTCATACGAAGGATCAAAGGAGGAGCATACAGCCTTAGAGATACTTCAGGAAATCCACTCCCAAGGGCTTGGAACGTGGATAACCTAAAAATATATTACAAGTAGAATAGCAATAGCATCACACAAGGGCTTGCACACCTGCCTTATTTTCTTTAAAGTAGCTCGGGGCTATGAACCCTTGGGCATTTTTTTTTAAGTAGCTCGAGGCTATGAACCCTTGAGCATTTTTTGCTTTCAAGTAGCTCGGGCCAAGTACCCTTGAGCACCTAATAATATTCAATGTTTTCTTTTCCTAGCACTACTTAAACCTTGGCATAATGACGTGCTTCGGGCATGCAACCACTTTAACATTAGTGTAATGACGTGCTATGGGCATGCAACTAATAACCCTGGCATAATGACGTGCTTTGGGCATGCAGCCACTTTAACATTAGTGTAATGACGTGCTACGGGCATGCAACTAATAACTTTGGCATAATGACGTGCTTCGAGCATGCAGCCACTTTAACATTAGTGTAATGACGTGCTTCGGGCATGCAACTAAACTCTAGCGTGATGACATACGGGCATACTGTAGCTCGAGGTCACTAACCCCGAACTTGTTCGCATCTAAAGTCAGTAATGGATAAGTTCGGGGTCGGGCAAGTTGACATGACAAAAGTCAAACATGACCTAGAACTCATCATCTGAACTGACTTTCAGGCCCCAAAGTTCGACATCGACGACTACATCAAGAATCGAGCTGAGACATGCCCGGTGTTTAAGGTCGAAGTGTTGATCGAATTGAGCCCCGTGTCTAACAAAACACCCCGAGCTAGAAAAGGCCCAAGTTATTGCAAACTAAAAAGCTCGAACTCATCATCTGGTTCGACCTATGGGTCTAACAACAACATCAAGGATCGAGCTCGTGCATGCTTGACGTTCAACACATGTGCACGAACATTCATCATTAAATTAAGAACGTAGTATGCACGAACATTCATCAATTAAAAACGTAGTATGCATGAACATTCATCAAGTAAAGTGCACGAACATTAATCAGTCATTAAATCAAAAAACAAGTAAAATGCGCGAACATTAATTAATCATTAAATCAAAAAACAAGTGCTCGAACATTGATCGATGAAATAGCAAAAGTATCAGCCCAGTTCGGGCAACATTACAAAAAAATTTTTAAACCTAATCGATATCTACAACCTTGACTTCATCCCCTTGATCGCCAGCCCCGGCGTCATCTCCATCACCGTCATCATCATCTTCACCATCGTCCTCGACCTCAGAAGCCGAAAGTTCGAGCTCTCCTGCGAGCTCGTTCACCGTCTTCAAGTCCTCGACGAGGGACTTCAAGTCCTCAGGCATCTTCGTGCGAAGATAAGAACGGGCAAGGCGAAGCCCGTAATGGTAAGAGCCCGACCCGTACTGTCCCAGCAGGGTCCCAAACTCGTCGGACTTCTTGAAGTCTTCGACAGCCTGAGCTTGAGCCTCTTCACGAGCCTTTGAGAGCTCTTCGCCGAAGCTCCTCTGGGACTGGAAAAGCTCGAGCTTAACTTCCTCGACTTCAGCCTTGGATGTCTCCAGCTCCT
>NW_019243394.1:0-1600 GCF_002742605.1 Olea europaea var. sylvestris | reverse complement strand
ATTTTCCGATTTCGCTAAATCTTTTATTTTAGTTAGAACACTGTTTCTATGGTAATTTTTGTATTCTTTAGAATTTATTTTGGATTAAACTAGGGATTTTTGGGTTTCCTATATATAGGACTCATTATTCTACATTGTATATAACTTTCGTTCATATCAATTCAGAGATTAATTTCGCGAGCATATTTTTCTTTCAATTTCTTGTTATTCATTAAACAAATTTCAAACTTATCAATAATTATTTTATTGTGGCATTCAAACAATTCAGGTGAGATTCGTGAGTCTTATGATTAAGGGGTCAACATATTATCAGAGATTTGTATTTGTTACTTGGTTCAATATTTTTTAATCAAACTCAAAACTTTGATTTATTAATTTCTTTGGGTTGTGATTCAATCTCGTGTGAGTTTCATAGCTACTATTGTTTCGTGGGTTCGCATCAACCAACATGCTGATTAACAGTTCAATAAATTGATAACAAAATAAAATATAGCAACAAATTACTATTTTTTGTTTTGTAGAATGTGTACACAGTGTTACTTATTTTTTCTTGAAGTTTTTGTTAACTTGTATGTTGAAGTAGCATGAATTCATATTTGTTTAGATGATACAATATCAAATATGTTAATTTTTAAAAATTTCGAGAATTGACGATCAAGATTTGTTGATTCATAAAAGAATGCTAGAAAATGAAAGATATTTCAAAATTATATTACTTAAACAAAACGAACCAGAGTTAGAGTGTGTTTGAGACTCATTTTCATGTAAAAATACATTTTAGAATAGTAAAATAATGAGACATATGTGGTTGAAAAATGAGAAAAAGTTTTTTATTTACGTGTAATATTATTTTAATAAAAAATGTGTGGTTGAAAAGAAGGGAGAGAAAAATGCACTTTAAAAAAAATAGATATCAAACATGATGTTAATTTTGCTGCAACAGATGTTACAAAACCCCTTTGACTCTCACTTCTTTTAATTACAATAATTAATTAAGTCCCTAACTCTTAAGAAAATACATGCAAGTCCTAATTAAAGAAAATATTATTTCGACCATACTTTTAGAAGAGTAAAAATAGCAAAATTAAAGTCAAATCAAATTTTTACTCATGTTTTTATGTGTTGAACTCAGATCTCATATCTATTGTTTCTTAATGCTAAATCAATCATAATTTAAAGTAGATTCATGAGTAAGTAATTGTGATGTGACATTTACAAAATAATTGTGATGTGACATCATCCTTTAAAAAAAGTAAGAGATTTTCTGATGTGACATTTAAAAAAATAATTGCGATGTGACATTGTTCTTTAAAAAAAAGTAAGAAATTTGTGACATTTTTTTTGATGAAATTTATTTAAGATTGACAAAATAAATTGTCAAGATCATCTGATGTTCACTCTTCACCTACTTTCAATTAAACCCCCATTTGGCCACTATTAAAAAATATTTCATTGCATTTCATTTTTTTCTTTCCTATTTTCGATCACATAATCTTTTATAAAATAATGGGGGCAACCGGAGGCTAAAACACATTAAAAATACATTACCATGACGACAATATCTAGTACAGGAAATTGAACCCCTGTTTGGGCTCTATTA
>NW_019243393.1:0-1600 GCF_002742605.1 Olea europaea var. sylvestris | reverse complement strand
TGGAACTTGAGCTGGTGCTGATCAGCACAAATACTACCCATATTTTCAATTTCTTAATTGAAATTCACGAATCTTATGAAATGTTCAAGGGAAAGGGAGCAAGATGAGGAAATGACATAGATCCAAATAGGGTTATAAAGAGAGGAAAAAAAAGGAGAGAGAGGATTGTAGAGAGAGAAAGAGAGTGACGAGGATGGTCTGAAAAATGCGTGTCTCCGTTGTATTAGGTTTTAGCATGCAAAATCGCTTATGTGGCAGCTCCACATTACGCACTGCATGCAAGAGTTCTTGTCACGATTAAGATGAAAAGTCGCACTACGCTTTTATTTACACATATTTGAAGGTCATTACTTGCTAGTGCACCTATTCACGATAAAGTTACCATCGGACGTAAAGAATATTTACACCTACTCTTGAATAAATAGTAAGCTCTATTTCTTTATATCTTTTAGTTCGACAACTCTTCCATCTGTATTACTTTATCAAGTTGTGAGGATACTGGTCTTCTTGTCTCATAAATTCAATGTCAAACAAAGATAGAAATACTAATTAAAATCTAAGATTTATGTTATTTACCCTCATTTTTTCAAAAATTCATTTTCAATCACACATTCTTCTATTAAATGATTTTACATGCAACCTTGAAACTATTCCTCACTCTTTAAACATACATTTTCTAACAAAATACTATTCCTAAATATATTTTGCCAAAAAAGGAGGGCTTGAATAGGCACTTAATAAGTTGACATTTTAAGATAGAATAAGACTCCAAATCTTGTACCACTTATCTTTAACCTGTCGTTCCAATGATAAATGATCTTCAATCTTTGATATTTAGATGATCTCAACATTTTAGTACTATTGTGCAATCAATCGTGAATGATGTAATTTGTCCAAATATGTGTCAAAGTCACAAGGGCTTGAAGTCTTTGATTTAATGAAGCTAATTATGCTTCACAAAATTAATTATTAAAAAGTTGAAGCAAGACATGTATTCAATAAATCTAGATGACAATCTAACGAAAATTTGTATCATATCTGTAAGTGAAAATTAATTATGCAACGATACTGAAAGATTATTAAAAGATTGGGACCAATTTACTATTAAGGTTGAGATTTTCCCTTTATTAAACAAATCTGAACGAAAAAATGGGCATATAAATCCTTCTTAGGAAAAAGTCATTGGTCACTCTCGTGTACACGACCCCACCTCGCCCCTCACATGGGGCGAGGTCCCACATCGAGACCCACGCGTGGGCCCCAACCCCCATGTGAGGGGGCGGGTGGGCCCGTGTACCCGAAGCGTGGTCTTCCTTCTTAATCGTAAACATTATTCAAACAATATCTTGTTATTAACTTATTTTCCGGATAATGGTTTTGATTGCATAAGAACAAGGTGCACTGCACCTGACACGTGTCAATCTGTGATGACGTGTTCTGACTTTGCTTGAGAAATAATTGTTGCTTTGTTGTTTTGCCCCTCTTGTAATTTTGTGGATCCCAATTTTCATTGCCTTTTGGGCTTCACTTCAATATCAGGTAAGTGGACCATGTGCATGGGTCTAAGGAGCCCTTTGTTCATTTCAAGGTACCATCTCTC
>NW_019243392.1:0-1600 GCF_002742605.1 Olea europaea var. sylvestris | reverse complement strand
TTCCGACACCGTCGCGAAAAATGACGAAATTACCCCTGGCGCGATTTTTGTGTCCGATCTACCTATCGAATTTTAGCCCAATCGGACTCCGTCGCGAAAAATGACAAAACTCCCCCTGGCACGATTTTTGTTTCCGATAAACCTATCAAATTTTAGCCCATTCCGACACCGTCGCGAAAAATGGCGAAATCACCCCTGGCACGATTTTTGTTTCCGATCAACCTGTCAAAATTTAGCCCATTCCAACACCGTCGCGAAAAATGACGAATTTACCCCTGGCGCGATTTTGTGTCCGATCTACCTATCGAATTTTAGCCCATTCCGACACCGTCGCGAAAAATGACGAAATTACCCCTGGCACGATTTTTGTTTCCGATCAACCTGTCAAATTTTAGCCCATTCCGATACCTTCGCGAAAAATGACGAAATTACCCATGGCGCGATTTTTGTGTCCGATCTACGTGTCGAACTTTATCCCATTCCGGCACCGTCGCGAAAAATGACGAAATTACCCCTGGCACGATTTTTGTTTTCGATCAACCTGTCAAATTTTAGCCCAATCCGACTCCGTCGCGAAAAATGACTAAATTGCCCTTGGGGCGGTTTTTGTTTCCGATCAACCTGTCCAATTTTACCCCATTTCGACACCGTCGCGAAAAATGACGAAATTACCCACGGCACGATTTTTGTTTCCGATCAACCTGTCAAATTTTAGCCCATTCCGATACCGTCGCGAAAAATGACGAAATTACCCCAGGCGCGATTTTTTTGTCCGATCTACCTGTCGAATTTTAGCCCATTCCGACACCGTCGCAAAAAATGACGAAATTATCCCTGGCGCCATTTTTGTGTCCGATCTACCTATCGAATTTTAGCCCATTCCGACACCGTCGCGAAAAATGACGAAATTACCCCTGGCACGATTTTTGTTTTCGATCAACCTGTCGTATTTTAGCCCATTCCGACACCGTCGCGAAAAATGACGAAATTATCCCTGGCGCCATTTTTGTGTCCGATCTACCTATCGAATTTTAGCCCATTTCGACACCGTCGCGAAAAATGACGAAATTATCCCTGGCGCCATTTTTGTGTCCGATCTACCTATCGAATTTTAGCCCATTTCGACACCGTCGCGAAAAATGACGAAATTATCCCTGGCGCCATTTTTGTGTCCGATCTACCTATCGAATTTTAGCCCATTTCGACACCGTCGCGAAAAATGACGAAATTACCCCTGGCACGATTTTTGTGTCCGATCAACCTGTCAAATTTTAGCCCAATCCGACTCCGTCGCGAAAAATGACTAAATTGCCCCTGGGGCGATTTTTGTTTCCGATCAACCTGTCCAATTTTACCCCATTTCGACACCGTCACGAAAAACGACGAAATTACCCCTGGCGCGATTTTTGTGTCCAATCAACCTGTCGAATTTTAGCTCAATCCGACATCGTCGCGAAAAATGACTAAACTACCCCTGGCACGATTTTTGTTCCCGATCAACCTGTGAAATTTTAGCTCATTCCGACACCGACGCGAAAAATGACGAAATTCCCCTGGCACGATTTTTGTTTCCGATCAACCTGTTAAATTTTAGCCCATT
>NW_019243391.1:0-1600 GCF_002742605.1 Olea europaea var. sylvestris | reverse complement strand
AGTGAAACAACATATTGGTTGGAAAACCAGTTGCTTGTGTGTATAATTACTCGATATCAAATCAAAATGGTTAATTAATATATTACAGTAACCCAGAAGCACAATTTGAGCTTGAACAGTATTTGAATTGATCATAACTAGAATCAGCTGTCAAAGTTTTGAATGATTAAAAATTAATTAGCATAAACTGGCAGTTCAAACAAGTGTTTTAAATCATCAAACTTTTATACAAATCACATTCATGATAAACTAAGACTGTATTTGAGCATGATATCTAGCACAAGTTTGTATGCACACAGATATATAGAGCAGAGCAAGAAAATAATGTGGGCAAACTCGGATAAAGATTAAGTAGAACTTTTTTAAGATATGTATCAAGAAATACAAAAGACAAAGCAAAACAAAACAAAAATATTGAATAAAAGTGACTATAATAATAGAGATTTTTCTCTATAAAATCCACAAACCTAAATCAAAGAAAAACATACCTGAAGTCTCGAATCCTTCGTCCATGAACCTCAAAAACTCCAAGTGCACCATTTACCAATGCAAATGCAAAACTTTCTGAAAATTCTTCTTGAGATCCATCGCCTCCTGCTTCCTCTGCAATTATTACATTACTGCATGTAAATAATTAACGGTAGACACGTGCCAGCAGAACGAACACAAGATATACATCAAAGGACTTCTCCAAGAAATAAACAAGAAGTTCGAGCAAGAAACGCTGACTGGAATCTGTTGAAGATGCCTTTGTTGGAGACAAGGTCCCAGTGGGTCCGCCTGCCTGATCTCTAGATAAAAATGACGAGCTCTTTGAAGGTTTATTTTGTGTTGGATGGGGAACTGTTGGTAGTGTCCATTCAAGGACGGTGAAGGGAAGAGCTAATGATCTTAGCTGCATGATAAAGTAAAGTACGATGAACATGTATGACAAACTAAGATTGAAGAGAAAAAAATAATAACCTACACCATTTGTAGACTCATATTATGCAAATGTTGATGTATGGATATATAAGAAGAATTTAACAACAAAGAAATTTCAATATTCATATTTTCTAACTGCATTTACATACAACTCAAAAACTTTTGAAAATAAAAACAAGCTAAAAGCAATACATCCATGTAAGATTTCTTAAGAAGAAAACAGTAAAAATCAGTGATTGTCTGTTTCTTTGCAACAAAAAAAGAAATTTCTTCTAGTTCAGTTTCATTCCATTAAGATCCAACCAGCCATCTGTGTAGAAATATATTTATGATCCACAATGATTGTTGAAGCTCTGAAACAACTAGCTGCACACTCAAATTATTTCAAATATCTAACAGAAAATTATTTAACAAGAAGAATGGGAATAGAATATTGAATCCTAATAGATAAATTATAGAGAGAGAAGAGGACTTTGGTGAATTTACCATAATTGGAGTCTTGGTCATTGCCCAAACCTCTACAGGCGCATCCCGGAATAAAATTAAAAGATACCTATAAGAATTTTTAGCCATTTAGGAACAATCACGGTACAAGTTGCTCAAAAAATAATGATTGATATTCAGCAAAGCACTCAGGTATCCATTCAAAATGCTAGAAACCCCCCCCCCCCCAAAA
>NW_019243390.1:0-1600 GCF_002742605.1 Olea europaea var. sylvestris | reverse complement strand
CTCGCCAAAATCAAATGCATTAAATATATTAAAAGCGTTTACAACCTAAATCGATTGGATCTAGGGCATAACACTTACACAATGAACACTACTTGCAAACCATGAGGTCCTCGTAAAATTAAATCAAATCAAAGTTTAAGAGAGGGAGGGAGGGAGGGAGAATTTATAAATGGAGTCTCGAGCAGTGGCGGACGTAGTCATTTTGAGTTAGTGGAGCACAATTAAACTTGCAAAAAATACAGATTTACGTTTAAACAAATATCACTATGTTTGTCATCCTTTTTTATCTCCAACATCATTTTCATCACTTTTATCTCGAATATTCATTTCATTAACATTGTGACCATTAAAAAAAAAAGGCATATTCCATCATAATTAATTCAAGTGAAAAATACATAAATCACAACAATTCTGAAGTTTAAATTATCAAATGCGTTTCAGTCCAAACAAAGAAAAAATCACAACAAGAATCCATTACCATAAAATTGCCAAAACAAGATAGAAATTGGAGCACTTAAATGGATCCCTAATTTCATTTCATAAGAAAATACAAAAAAAAAATCCTAAAAAAATAATTTCCTGAAAAATGAGGCATATAACTTTTGATGAATGAATCTTTAAAAAATTAAAACTTCATTCAAAGTTTTCAGATTTTCCAGGTAGGAGTTCTTCTGCTTCAAATCTGATTTCTCTCAAAAAAAAAAAAAAATCTATTTTAAGTTGGTGGGTCAAGTGACCCACCAAAACCCACTGTGGGTCCGCCAGTGGTCTCAAGGATGAATTTGGGGGCCACACGGCTCAACGTCTTATGTTAGGTGAGGCTAATATGTTTGGCAAATAAATTTCTCAAAATCTTGGAAAAATATGTATAGATTCTCATTTATTAGCATAATCATGCCCAAAACGGATTCAAAGAATCAAGGTTCTTTGAATCAATGCCTTTATAGCCTTCGCTTGGTAAATTTATAAATGATTTACAAACAGTAATAATAGTAGATTCTATATAATGTGTGGATAATAATGAGTAATAGTTATGAATATGTAAATGAAATTAACGTTTGACTTTGGCTAATTATTTATAAACCATTTTTAGATTTATATCCAAAAAGACGCTTAGTATATAGCTTGCCTCAATTGTTTTAGAATTTAATTCTTGACTCTTCAAATTCAATACTTAACGAAGGCACTATTTTCTTGCGAACTTGCACTAAATTTTTGTAACCAAGCAATTTAGGGGGATTAACATTAATGTTTGTAAATCATATTGTGATTCTCAAATCACATGCATGCACCGGAATTGTGAAGTTGAAATTGTTTTGATTGTCTTAAAATCAACATTTGTTATGGAAACACGAAATATCAAGATTACTTTCAAGGATATCATAAACACAATACCTCTTTGAATTCTTCAATTTTTTTGCCAATACTAAGAGTTGCAATCATAATCTTTTAAAATAATATAAATCTATAAACATTGAACATATCCCATGTAACCCGTGTAGACCTGAACACCAACCCGCGACATGCGCTGGCTATATAATATATCATTTTTTCTTCTAACTACTCGAGGTACGTTGTTATTATAATCAATTTAATTTCT
>NW_019243389.1:939-1600 GCF_002742605.1 Olea europaea var. sylvestris | reverse complement strand
ACAGATTGATGGACAACAAATATCGCGCCGGGGGTAATTTCTTCATTTTTCGTGACGGTGTCGAAATCGGCTAAAATTTGACTTATTGATGGGAAACAAAATCGCGTCGGGGGCAATTTCGTCATTTTTCGCGACAGTGTCGAAATTGGCTAAAATTTGACGGATTGATGGGAAACAGAAATCACGCAGGGGCAATTTCGTTATTTTTCGTGACGGTGTCGGAATCGGCTAAAATTTGAATGATTGATGGGAAACAAAAATCGCGCGGGGGCGATTTCGTCATTTTTCGCGACGGTGTTGGAATGAGCAAAAATTTGACAGATTGATCGGGAACAAAAATCGCGCTGGAGTCAATTTCGTCATTTTTCGCGACAGTGTCGAAATCGGCTAAAATTTGACTGATTGGTGAGAAACAAAAATCGCGCAGGGGTAATTTCGTCTTTTTTCGGGACGGTGTCGAAACCGGCTAAAATTTGACAGATTGATGGGAAACAAAAATCGCGTCGGGGGCAATTTCGTCATTTTTCGCGACGGTGTCGAAATCGGCTAAAATTTGACTGATTGACGGGAAACAAAAATCGCGCAAGGGCAATTTCGTCATTTTTCGTGACGGTGTCGGAATCGGCTAAAATTTGACTGATTGATGGGAAACAAAAATCGC
>NW_019243389.1:0-724 GCF_002742605.1 Olea europaea var. sylvestris | reverse complement strand
TCGCGACGGTGTCGGAATCGGCTAAAATTTGACTGATTGATGGGAAACAAAAATCGCGCGGGGGCTATTTCGTCATTTTTTCGAAGGTGTTGGAATGAGCAAAAATTTGACAGATTGATCGGAAACAAAAATCGCGCCGGTGGCAATTTCGTCATTTTTCGCGACAGTGTCGAAATCAGCTAAAATTTGACTGATTGATGGGAAACAAAAATCGCGCAGGGGCAATTTCGTTATTTTTCTTGACGGTGTCGGAATCGGCTAAAATTTGACGGAATGATGGGAAACAAAAATCGCGCCGTGGGTAATTTCGTAATTTTTCGCGACGGTGTCGAAATCGGCTAAAATTTGAACGATGGATGGGAATCAAAAATCGCGCAGGGGCAAATTCGTCATTTTTCGTGACGGTGTCGGAATCGGCTAAAATTTGACTGATTGATGGGAAACAAAAATCGCGCAGGGGCAATTTCGTAATTTTTCGGGACGGTGTCGGAATCGGCTAAAAGTTGACTGATTGATAGGAAACAAAAATAGCGCCCGGCGCAATTTCGTCATTTTTCGCGACGGTGCCGAAATTTGCTCAAATTTGACAGATAGATGGACAACAAAAATCGTGCCGGGGGTAATTTCGTCATTTTTTGTGCCGGTGTCGAAATCGGCTAAAATTTGACTGATTGATGGGAAACAAAAATCGCGCAGGGGTAATTTAATCATTTTTCGCGACGGT
>NW_019243388.1:0-1600 GCF_002742605.1 Olea europaea var. sylvestris | reverse complement strand
TCCACCGATATCCCACATTTTAGTCTCTCCTTGTGAGTATTGCGCACTCATCCTTGACAAGGAGGAAGATTGCTATGGACGAAAACCAAATCTTCCGCACGTTCTGGAGTTAGCTTATTTCGTTTAAAAGAGTGTAAAAAGGAATAAGTACTCCAATTTTGCTCACAACACGATGAAGAAGATGGTTGTCCCAATAATTTTAAGGTATAACTTTGAAACATAGGTGTGCAAGCACCATAAATTACCCACCAAGTCTTCGGGCCCAAGCGGTAACGATCACGGATGGATTCAAAAACACCAAAGTCATCTTCTTTAGTTGAGAATTTGGCATACTCCTTATTCACAATATGACGCTCTTCATTTGACAAGTACCTCTTCAAGCATTTCATTCTTTCTCTTGAAATCTCTACATCTCTATGTGGAGCAAATCTAACGGGATCCTCATTAAGCCATTCTTCGCTATAGTACCTAAACAAGATTAAAAGAAATTAAAGAAATGACAATTCATTAAATAACTAATTAAAAATATCAAAAATTATGAAAACTTAAATAAACAATATATGTATGAATTAGATTTAAAAATTACCTTAGATTTAGAGAATGAGATAAGCAATAAAGTGGAGTGTTATTTTGTTCCAACGATCTATAAGTATCCGATGAACAACATTGTAGAATAATGATTCCTCTTCTTAAACTTTTTTCTCATGCCTATAAATTATTCCTCTCACTTTCTCAATCATTGTATCCCACATGTCGTAAATCAAGTGAAGGCAAGGTTTATCCGTATCATAAAACTAAGCATGTCATAAATGGGAGAAGTGAAGGAAAGAACATAACTTATAGAGTCTCACCAAAGATCATCAAGCACTTTCAATTTTACAAAACTTGCCTTCGCCATGTCATCTTCTCTATAAAGTGACCATTTTCACTGATAACTAAAGCTTGAAGATCACGTTGGATAAGCTTAAATCTTTTAAACATGATAATAATAGAAGCAAATCTTGTCTCCGCTACGAAAAGCAACTTCAAAGGTACAAATTCATTGAACATTGCTAGTCTCATGGAATGGTTCATGATAAAATTTTTTATAGTCATTACATTATCATGAAGACTAGTAATCCAATTACATTCATCATATGTGATCAAATTATTTTCAACATTCTTTGCACACAACCGCTGTTTCGAAAATCAAAAAAGACAATAGCGCAGATTAGGGAAATGTTTTATTTAACTTTGTATAATTGGTTTAATGTCGCGGCTAAAAATCCTGTAGAAGGGTTGCCTAATTTCATGTTGTTCCTCTCCTGCTTAAAGTGATTGTACACATCCCGTGTAATCTCTTTTAATTAATAAAATTATGATTACCTATAAAAAAAAAATTCTTTGCGGCACAAATGTTCTTCAAAGCAAGATTTGGTGTATGTACAACACATGGTGTCCAAAAAATATAAGGATACTCCAATTCAATTATTTGCCCGACACCTTTGCAATTTGGAGCATTATCAGTTATTACTTGAACCACCTTTTCATGACCAATTTCATTTATAACCTCCTTCATGAAGTTAGCAATAAAAATATTTATCTTTTGTTTCATCGGAAC
>NW_019243387.1:86185-91693 GCF_002742605.1 Olea europaea var. sylvestris | reverse complement strand
ATTATTCATATTAAAGGAATAAATAACTATCTTGCAGATTTTTTGAGCAGGAACATCGAATTTGGAGATGGATAATATCAAAATTTCATTAATAGACGTCAACAGACGAATGAAATTTCTCATGGAAGAATCTGAAGATATGAAAATTGAAATTGAGCAATTAGAGGAAATGGCAGAATCTATCCAACAAAATGTCAAACTATTGGTGGAAATCTCTAATTCTCATTCCAAATATACCAAAGAATTGAATGACAGAATTGTTGATATTACTTCACAATTCGAGTCATTAGATATCAAACAAGAAATACCAATTGATACAATCTCAAAAATACAAACAGGTACACAGCCAGGAAGCAACAATGGACCCAGCAATATCAAACGAGACATAGCAAGTCCCCGGAAGGTGACTATAAAAAATGGTGATGAACATACAAGAGTTATAAGAATCAAAACTGATGAAAATGATGATACCCCTTTATTATCAAAAGAAGAAGAATATAGATCATTTGCTAAGATTGTTTATGAATTGGAAGAAAATGAATCTTATTTTATTGCATCAGGAGATCATGTTTATCCCAGATTAATAATTACCAAAGATGCAGACCCTTTCATGGTCAAAATGACAGCAGATTATGGATTTCTGGATTTGATCTATCCAGGAAAAGATTTAAAAGAAATTGAAAAATTTGATGATATATTCAGGGCAAAAGTTTCAAAATTTGCCCAAGAAAGGTCGATTTATATCAAATTTTATTCAATAAGTCCAGAAGTTGATGGAAGGATATACTATCCTGCTGAACATATTATTACAATTGGATATGTTGGCCGAGATTTCCAAATTGAAGTTGGTCGAAATAATAAACCATTGCCTAAAATCAATAAATCATGGATAAAATCCCGGAGAGTTTTGGGAATGAAAGTTCTTTACAACATTGCAAAGAACTTATATGATAAAAAATTCAGATGATTGTGCCAATATGAAGGATGGACACTCCTTACAAATAATGGAAAAGAAAAATCTACCATTTTCAAAGAATATATCCAAAAATTTGATACTCATCAAATTAGTGGAAGTCCAATAACAATCCAAGAATCATGCAGATTGAGGGAGTGCCCCACATGTAGACAAAATTGAAAGATTGATGGATGGAAAAGAACCTACCACTACCAAAGCATCTGGCCAGCTGCGTATGAAGACAAAGATGGAAAAGTAATAATAGAAAAGCATCTAGCCAACTACAAATGAAGTCAAAGATGACAAGGCAATAATAGAAGAAAAGATGCCACTTTGATAAAAAAGTAAAAAATGCATGTGAAAATGTAGACCCCAGGAGGAAAAGAATAGAGAGGCATGTGAGCCTTTTTTCAAAATTCTGATGTATGCAATGATGTAATAGATCAATAATAGTGAGTTCGAGTCATGTATAAATAGAGATCTTTGAGGAAAGAATAGATCATCTCGAATTAGAAACCATTCTCTTTCCTTAAGTTTTTTCAAAACCAGTTTTTCTGGAAACCCCTTGTATACAATAGAAACCTTGTATAAATCATTATAAAAATAAAATTTCAATCTTTTGTTATCAGAAAAATATGAGTTTCTAAAACTTCCTATCCTATAGATTCTTGATAGATTGAAGAAGATAATTTCTTTCTTACTTTAACAAAGAAAGAATTTTCTTTATTTAAGATCTTTACTCGTAATTCTAAGAAAAGATACAGTGAGGGCAGAAGCTTAAATAGCAGAATTCCCATTGAGGCAAGAGGCTGTTTAAGGGAGCAGTTTGTAGATTCAGAGCCTGAAGGTCACTCGGTTCTAAGAATACAATTATAAGATCAAAAGTAAGGTAAAATTATTATCTTTGTTAAATTTAGAAAGAATTCTTCTAATATCTTGAAAGAATTGTAGGGATTATTAATTTTCATGTTTGTAAAAAACTTATATAACATGTTATTATTATTCATAAAACTTGCAAGGAATTATCTGAATAATGTCAGGTTATACAATTAAAGGATTAGATAATCTGTTAGAAAAACTATTGGAAAAAATAAGAAATATTTTTGCTCAACTAGAAATTATGGATATTTCATCTAAAGAATAAGATAATCTTAGTAAATTATATGACAATTATATTACAGATTATGCTAATTTATTATATCAAAGGATGGAATTATATATTCAAACTCGAAATGAGAGAAATAGAGGAATCTAGAACTATCCCAATAAATTAAGGATATCTTGTGCAAAATATGACAAATCCTTTCATTAAGGGTATTATAGACATTTTACCAAAAATGAATAGTAGTAGGTCATTTATAAAAATCTCCCCTCTCCACCAAGGAAATGCATGAAAATGTTATGAAATTAGAAAGGAGAGAATTGCAAGAAGAGAATGAATGCTCAATCCAATTAGTGTACCCAAAATCATGTTCATATGGTTCTATTTATAGATGTAAAAATGATGTAAATGAAGTAGTGTGGGCCAAAACATGCATTCTTTCAAAAAAGTTGTAACACTTGGCCAAAACCTGCATCATTTCAAAAAGTTGTAACATTTCATTTCTTCCAACTTTGGTTCGCAATTTCTCATTCATTCGAAATTGGTTTCGAGATTCCAAATATACCTCGACGATTTACTCAACGAGTAGAATAAGTTGATCTATTTACTTTTGTAATTTGATCATCGGATCAAGTCCGAATATTTGGTCGAAATTGACACATAGTCACACATTTTCATTTACCACTTTTACACACCTTTTCATTTTCTAATTTTTGATTAATAATTTGAACCAATTCCTACATATAAGTCTAGGAGTGAAAAAGCATTACTTTTTTTTTTATCATTATTATTATTTTAAATACTTAATCATTATAAAAAATATTCTATAATTAAAATAGTACATAACAAACATCTGAAATTATAAAATATTATACATACTTAATAATTCCTAAAGTAGTCAATTATACAATTTTCAATCTTTTGAAATATAAACTATTTTTCATTGTTTTAAATTTCAATAAAAAAATAAACTATTTTTCATTGTTTTGAATTTCAATAAAATAATTCCTACTTAATACAGGGACTTCATACATATTTTCAAAGTTTTCAACAAAACGATAAATCTCAAAATCATGTTTATATATTATAGATAGCATTGTAGCTTAATTATTATCTAAATCTTAATTGAATAAAGTCATCTTTGACTTTATTCAGAGAAAACCATTTAAATTTGGAAACTAAAGTCAAATAAAATCTTTTTATGAAGGAAAAAAAGGTTAATATATTAAAATCAAATAAAATATTTTTAAAAAGAAAAAATTTAATAAAAAACACGCCTAGGCAAGCGATCAATTGCTAAGTTGACCGTTTAATTCACACTCACTATCATGGTGCGTCTAAACACATTTTTTATAACACCGATCATTAAGCATGTGTGCCGGATATATAAGTTCAAATATTTAACACTCTTAATCATACATTACACTTTGAGTATTTTATAAATAAACTCATTTTGGTGTACTAGGATTGTCGTTTTCATTTTAATTTTGGTTCTACTTACAACATTTTTCAAAAACTAAAATAAAATTGTGAGCTAACATTACAAATTAACTTTTTAATATCCACCAAACTAAGTGAAATAAAATATATCAAGTTTCTTAATTCATTACAAATATGCCACCAAAATGGCATCACATATCTAATATAATTAGGCTTGGGCATGGTTTGATTTTGATTGGTTTCGACTCCAACCCGAAACCAAGACCAAATTAAATGGTTGAGGTAAATTTCTACTCAAACCAACCCATTCTAACTTTTAGACCAATTTGATTCAATTCAGTTCGGTTCGGTTAGTGAGATTGGACTTTTAGACCAAAATGATTTTTTCTAAAAAAATTTGTCTGAATTTTGGACCCACTTATATTACAAGAAGTAAAATAACTAGACAACTTTATATTATAATAACTATTGACTAACAAATAAAATTAAAGTAATAGACATAAATCAACAGAAAACTTAAGAATTTTGTTATTTTTTTATGCATTATGTAGCATGACTGTCCAAATAAATAAAATGCTAAGTATAACATAATGAGTTTAAGAAAGGAAATTGTTAGTGCTATTATTTACTGGCAACATCATAGATTGGAGGGAATCATAATATAGTTATAAGATTAGAACTCATTTTTTATTTTTAGTTTTCTTAAAAAAGGTAAATATGTAAATGTGTTGAGTTGGTTTGTTAACTGTCGTTTTGAAGCTTCAAACCATGGTTGAACTAACCTACTATGGTTTTGTTTAAGAAAAAATCAAACTAAATCAGTTAACTATGTCAAACTGATTCAAACCGACCCAAGCTAGTTTGATTTGATTAGTTTGGTTGATTTTTCAAGTTTTCAATTTTTTTCATTTTTTTTGGCACAGGTCTAAGTATAATTGCATCAAATTTTGTCTACGGCTCTGCATGTGGCATCTCAAAAAGAATTTATGGGATAGACAATGCATCACTATTCAGTCAAGAGTGACTATAAACGAAAGTGATACGATTCAATTATTTAAATAAATTAATTTGATCGATTAAGGTACTTACTATTCAAACCTTGCAAACTTGCTACTTGTTTTTCATGTCATTGAGTTAGAGACTAATTGTAAATAATAAAAATAACTTATAGAAAAACATAATTTCAATTCCAAAGTCTACCCATGGCTCCGATTCAAGAACTAAGAGCCATCCGAACTTAGTCACTTCTCAATTCAAATGCCTTATTTTTTTATTTGTAAACTTGAACTAGAATCAATTTCAATTCCGCTTTGTAGTACTTTTTTTTTTTTTTTTATAATTTCAATGACAAGTTAAAAATAAACACATAGCATTGCGAAAATTTATTATCCTTACATTTTAGTACCATGGTCAAGATTTCCCCATTCAAGGGATAATACTAAGCTCATTTGAACACTTTAGGAATGGCAGTTGGACTGAACAACTAATCTAAACTCAGTCCATAGACTGCTTGAGCTCCTTTGAGGATCAACCCAAGTCCGAGCCGATCCCAAAGTGAGCGAGGCGAGTCGAGTCGAGGAAGCTCATGGGCACTAAAAAGCGACCGTTTGGTCGCTTTTATTATTTTTCTTTTCAAACTATAGAGTTTGGAAAAAAAAAAAAAAGGATCACGACCTTTAGGGATCCCAATGGTCACGAGAAAAGTGACCAAAATAGTCTTTTTTTTTTTTTTTTTTTAAAAAAAGTGACTATTTGGTCACATAATTCAATCGCTCATGAGCTTGGCTCATGTTCGTGCTCGTGGGTAGTGTTCATGACCCATTCAACTTGTCCCTTTTAATTTTTAGCTCGACTTGGGCTCATCCCCATATAAATCCCATCATCCCACAGGCCATACCCAGACAAGCCACTCGATCCAATTGCCACGCTTATATAAACTTCATATGTATGGAAGTTTATTCATTCATTCACTTCATTATTGTATTATCATATTTACTTTAAATTAATTTTT